>NC_081409.1:51740405-51890405 GCF_030272615.1 Cryptomeria japonica
ACCCCTGATCCCTTAAAAGGAAAAAATGTTCATAACATAGAAAATACTCCTTGGTGCATAGCTTGTGATGGGCCACACTCTCCTCATCAATGTGCAGTAGCTCAAGCCCTTGAAGAATCCATGAGACAGGAGGATGAGCCTAATATAAACATGTTTGAAACTATTATAGAAAGTGATGAGGAGTCTTTACAAAATGAATTTAGTGAGTGTGATCTGGTAGATAGTAAAAGGTCTTTTCAAGGACAGTTAACTCTCGATTGGCAACCTACTCTGAATGTGGTAACCATTGAGGATGAAGAAGTTCATCTTAGAAGGCCTAGTGAGGAAGAAATAAAAAATCCCACTAAAGCTGCTATAGCCAAAGCCAAGAACAATTATAATCTGAGTACCAAAAGGGATAGTGATTAGGGTGAACCTGGTTCCATTTTTTATAAAACAAATATCCCAGAAGAAAGAAACAAGTAGTGCTTCTTTGCCTCAAGTTGGTCAAGAGAAGAAAGACCAAGTTAAAGAAGTACGCAAGGGTATAGATAATAAAGCTACTCATGTTACACATGGAGCTCCCACAACAAAGAAGGCAGGTCAGCCTAAGGCAGAAAGAGCTAAAGCTAATACTGAGTTGAGTACTAATTCCACATTTGATATGACTCAGGCTCTTACTCAGATGAAGGTCACTATCCCATTAATAGAGTTGTTAAAAATAAAAGAACATAGAGATGTTGCTTTTATCTTTATTTTCTCAATTGTCTGACAGTGATACAACTTCACCTTCCAGTTCTAATAAGAATGAAAAGGATCAGGAACTACAAACTCTAGAGGTGTATGTAGGAACAACCATTACACAAGAACCCCACAGGTTGATCCTTTTTATGTTACTTTGTTGGTAAATAACCAGTTGATAAAAAATTGCATGATAGATTCTGGTGCAGCTGCAAATATAATGCCTTATGGTGTTATGAAAGAACTAGGATTATCAGTGAATACAATGTATGGGAAATGCTATGCTATGGATAACAGAGAAGTGACTGTGATAGGTACAATGAAATATTTTGAAGTTAAAATAGCAACCTTCCCTGAGGCAACATATAAAATGGATGTCATTGTAACTGACAAAAAACCCCATTATGGCATGTTGCTATCTAGGCAGTGGGCCACAACAATGGGTGGAAATGTTCAGTTGGATTTATCATATGCTACCATCCCCATTAATGGAAACCAAGTAAAGTTGTATAGAGAGCCATGTGCCCCCAGGGTAATTGAAAAAGTAGATCCTAGTATGCTAAATTGTATGATTGAAGTGGATCTTGATAACTTTAGACTACAACCAATTCTGCCTCCTTTCAAAAATACTAATAGTATTGTGACTGAATTGGAGTCTCAGCAACATCCTTTGTGGCACATGTACTTTGATGGAGCTTTCTCTAAAGAAGGATCTGGGGCAGGAGTTCTCTTTGTGTCCCCTTCAGGTATTACTTTCAAATATTCATTTTTGTTAGCTTTTCAATGTACCAACAATACTATTAGGTCTCAGAGACAACTAAGAGGGGGGGGGGGGTGAATCACTTGTCTAATAAATTCAAACCAAAAACTTATTAACTGACTTAATGCTTAATACCAGTGAATCAATTAAGTATACCGGTAGACAATGTTAACAGTAAATTGCTATACTAGTAAGAATTAATGCATGAAACATAAACACAAAGTCATCCACAACACATGACACAAATATTTGTACGTGGAAACCCTATAAGGGGAAAAACTACGGTGGGAAACCTTACCCATTATTAGATAATACTACTATAGATAGTAAGTGTACAAAAAGGGGTCTGCACGTGTAGAAAGGCCAATAGCCTAGAGCTCACTGCTCAATCACAAATGGGAGTCACATTGACTATAGTTGGATGGTTAAATCCAATAAGAATGTACTGCACAAAATCGCATCTTCATATGCTAGATTCAGTACCAGTGTAATGCTGATATGCTTCTACAAAAGCCTAACTTCACCTTCAAATGATGTCTTTGTGTATGCCTCTACTTGATCTCGCATATACCTTCACTTAAATCCTTTTTGCATTCCACACTTGATCTTACAAATAAGATCTTACATTTATACCATACCCTAAGACCAATTTTAGTAGGTCGACTCTAAAATATATTACAATAAAAACATTTTACAAATAATATAATATCCGATGCAATAACCGATAAAACATGTCGGCTTAATGCATTTACAACAATAATAAATCATCTCCATAGCATGCCATGCTGATCTGGAAAAGATAAACCTGCCGGTGTAACCCTAGATTACCTAGACCTATTTGTCGGTAAAAGAAAATATGCAAATATGAATATACCAATGATTATTACTTCAAAATAAAGTGTCCACATGATGTCTTTGACATTACCAAGTGTCTTCCATGTCATTCCAGGTACTGGTGAACATTATATCCTGCTGGTTAACCATATACCATTAACTATTGCACAGATTACTACTTGCCTTTGAATGTTGCTGGATCTCCAAAGTAGGTGTATTCAGTAGGTGTTGACATCAATGACAAAACCATACCAAAATACCAACAATCTCCCCCTTTGGCATTGATGGCAACACAAGATGGAAAAACCATCACAGTGCCAAAATAGAAATGCCAAATAATATCTCCATTTCTCCCCCTGGGAGTAACAATACCAATTTCTCATACCAATTTCTCCTTAGATGTATTTTTCAAAATTTCTTCCTTAAAAATCTCTTTTACTAAAAGATAATGTGTTTTTCCATAGATATCTCTCCCCCTTTGACATTAAATGCCAAAGTCACAAAAGGTCAAGTTCATACAAAATACCAACCAATTCAATATACCAACTACTCCCCCTTTGAAGTAGCTTCCTCATGAAATACCGGAATAAAGATTTATCCATTTAATTATGCCGGATGATGACAATCATCAACTGTCTAAGTCTCTACCAGTGGTGGTATGACTTCGAGCTAATCTTTGAGATACTCAAAAGTTTCCTTAGGAAAAGGTTTTGTGAAAATATCTGCAAGTTGTTCTTTAGTATTCACATAAACCAGTTTTATCTCTTTTTCTTCAACTTTTTCCCTTAGAAAATTCAGTTTGATAGAAACATGTTTTGTTTTAGAATGTAATACCAGTTTTTTAGATATATCAATTGTTGCAGTGTTATCACAGTATATAGTAATAGGTTCCTTACATTTTACCTTTATGTCTTTCAACATTTTCTTAAGCCAAAGTACCTGTGTATAGTTTGTTGCTGCTGCAACATATTCTGATTCTGCTGTTGATAAAGATGCACAACTCTGTTTCTTACTTAACCAAGAAACTAATCTCTTTCCAAGAAAGAATGCTCCTCCATTGGTTCTTTTTCTATCATCCACATCTCCTGCCCAATTTGCATCTGTATATGCACATAGATTAAAATTTTCATCTTTAGGATACCATAATCCAAGATTTGTTGTGCCTTGTAAGTACCAGAAAATCCTTTTCACTGCTGATTCATGATTTTCCCTAGGATTACTCTGAAATCTAGAAACTATACATACTGCATTCATAATATCAGGTCTGGTTTGTGTCAAATACAGTAAACCTCCTATCATAGATTTGTATCTAGTTGGATTAACAGGTGTAGATTCACCCCTTTGAGATAATTTGTTATTTTTAGTCATAGGTGTGCTTACCAGTTTAGAGTTCTCCATCCCAAATTTCTTAAGTAGTTCTTTCAAGTACTTATATTGACTCAAAAATATACCTTTATCAGTTTGAAAAATCTCCAATCCTAAAAAGAATTTTATTTCTCCAATCATAGACATTTCAAATTCTTGCTGCATTTCAAGAGAAAATTCTTTACATAATCCATCTTCTCCTCCAAAGATTATATCATCAACAAATACTTCAATAATCAAGATGTCATCATTAGCTACTTTGTAATATATATTTCTATCTACATTTCCTTTAGTAAAACCAATCTTTAAAAGATACTTATCCAATCTTGCATACCAAGCTCTTGGGGCTTATTTCAATCCATACAGGGCTTTTCTTAATCTGCAAACAATATTATTGTCATCTGTCAATGAAAATCCATCAGGTTGTTCAATATAAACTTCCTCTTCAAGATCTCCATTCAGAAATGCACATTTAATATCCATTTGATAAACTTTGTAATCCTTGTGAGCTGCAAAAGCCAAGAATAATCTAACTACCTCAATTCTGGCTACCGATGCAAAGGTTTCATTGTAATCAACTCCTTCTTTCTGAGAATATCCCTTACACACTAGTCTTGGTTTATTTCTAACAACCTTACCATCTTCATTAAGTTTGTTTCTAAATACCCATTTGGTTCCAGTTACATTTTTATCTTTAGGACGAGGAACTAATGTCCAAGTATTATTTTTCTCAAGTTGTCCTATTTCTTCTTCCATAGCTTTAATCCAAAATTTATCTTCACATGCCTCATTGATAGTTAATGGTTCAATTTGAGAAATAAGACATACCTCTTCATTTTCCAATCTTCCTCTTGTCATAACTCCTTTAAATTTGTTTGCTATTATGTGATCTTCAGAATGATTCAGTCTTACATACTGGGGTGTCTTAGTCTGTTGTTGTTCTTCAATTACTGTGGAATCCTCTTGATTCAGTGTTTCCAAATGATCCCAAATAGCTTTAGTAGTAGACCTATCTGATAATCCCATGATTTGTTGATCTGATAATGCACTCAAGAGTACTTCTCTTGCTTTGTAATCATTTTCTTCATTTTTGGCTAGGGTAGTTGGAGCAATCTAACCAGCTATAGCAGCAGTATAACCATTCTTAGTAACTTCCCAGATGTCTTTACCAATGCAATTCAGACGTGTCTCCATTCTGATCTTCCATATCCCATAGTTGGTTCCATCAAGTTTAGGACTGTCCTTCCTGAAATAATTAGTAGACATTGGATCTCCTCAAGTTGTTAAACTTCTACAAAAAGAGGACTAAGCTCTGATACCAATTGTCAGGTCCCAGAGACAACTGAGAGGGGGTGGGTGAATCAGTTGTCTAATAAATTCAAACCAAAAACTTATTAACCAACTTAATGCTTAATACCAATGAATTAGTTAAGTATACCGATAGATAGTGTTAATAGTAAATTACTATACCGGTAAGAATTAATGCATGAAACATAAACACAAAGTCATCCACAACACATGACACCAATATTTATACGTGGAAACCCTGTAAGGGGAAAAACCATGGTAGGAATCCTTACCCACAATCAGATAATACTACTGCAGATAGTAAGTGTACAAAAAGGGGTCTGCACATGCAAAAAGGCCAATAGCCTAGAGCTCACTACTCAATCACAAATGGGAGTCACACTGACTATAGTTGGATGGTTAAATCCAATAAGAATGTACTGCACAAAATCACATCTTCATATGCTGGATTCAGTACTGGTGTAATGCTGATATGCTTCTACAAAAACCTAACTTCACCTTCAAATGATGTCTTCTTGTATGCCTCTACTTGATCTCGCATATACCTTCACTTAAATCCTTTTTGCATTCCACACTTGATCTTACAGATAAGATCTTACATTTATACCATACCCTAAGACCAATTTTAGTAGGTTGGCTCTAAAAGATATTACAATAAAAACATTTTACAAATAATATAATATACGATGTAATAACCGATAAAACATGTCGGATTAATGCATTTACAACAATAATAAATAATCTTCATAGCGTGCCATGCTGATTTGGAAAAGATAAACCTATCGGTGTAACCCTAGATAACCTGGACCTATTTGCTAGTAAAAGCAAATATGCAAATATGAATATACCAATGATTATTACTTCAAAATAAAGTGTCCACATGATGTCTTCGACATTACCAAGTGTGTTCCATGTCATTCCAGGTACCAGTGAATATTATATTCTACCGGTTAACCATATACCAATAACTGTTGCAAAGATTATTGCTTGCTAGTGAATGTTGCTAGATCTCCAAAGTAGGTGTATTTAGTAGGTGTTGACATCAATGACAAAACCATACCAAAATACCAACAAATATTGCAGAGTATGAAGCATTGTTATTAGGGCTTGAAGTGGCAAAAGAGCATGGGATACAACTGTTAAGAGTGTTGAGAGATTCAGAGTTGGTCGTTTCTCAAGTTAGAGCTAAATATGCATCTAAGAATGAGAGATTGAAATGATATAAGCATGCAGTGTGGGATGTAATTGAATATTTTAGTGCATTCTCTATCAATTGGATAGAAAGGTCAAAGAATATCATGGTTGATTTTTTGGCAAATGTTGCATTGAAGAATGATGATGTAACACTCACAGGTGTATCCACAATAGATATAAAAGCTAGGCTCGCTATCCCTGACAATGTTTATATCTGGCAAGTGTTTAAGGATGATGAAGATATCCTTAGGTTTATACAATGCATAGACAATTATGATGGACATAAAATTGATTGCAATACATTGGTAGAGGTGGTTGATAACAGAGAAACAATATTTGGAAATGACTTGGTCTAACTAGAAACCAATGAGATACCTAAGGGGTTAGTAGAACTTGAAGGTATGTTTAGCTACAATGACAGTCATCTGCACCAGTAGTCAACCACTAAGTTAGATGAACTAGAGGAGGTAAACTTAGGGACTGAACCATCCCCTAAGTTGATTTATATTGGAAAGAATTTGCCTCCTCATGTCAGGATTAATCTTATTAACTTATTAAATAACTACAAGCATGTTTTTACTTGCTCTTATGAAGACCTAAAGGCGTATAGACAAGATTTGTTTCAGCATGAAGTTCCTTTGCTTCTAGATGCTAAGCCTTTCAGATAAAAGCATAGACCTATTAATCCCCTGCTGGAAACTAAGATGCAGCAAGAATTGACCAAGCTGAGAGAAGGGGGGATCATTAAGCCTATAAGGCATTCTTCATGGGTCTCCAATTTGGTCCCAATTAGAAAGAAAAATGGAGACATAAGGCTCTGTGTCGACTTCAGAAACTTAAATGTTGCTTCCCTGAAATATAATTATTCATCTCCAAATATGGAAGCTATGTTGCAAAGGGTGACTGGTTGTGATTTACTGTCTATGATGGATGGATTCTCAGGATACAACCAGGTGCTAGTGAAAGATTCAGAACAATTCAAAACTACTTTCACCACCCCTTGGGGAACTTATGTTTATGTCAGAATGCCTTTTGGTTTAAAAAATGTTGGAGCTACTTTCCAGAGGGCAATGGATGTAGCGTTCAAAGAATTTATAAATATCATCATGGTAGTATACCAAGATGATCTGACATGTTTCTCCAAGAAGGCAGATGACCACTATGGGCATTTGGAAAAGGTGTTCAAAAAGGCTCTGGAATGTGGTGTCTCTCTAAATCCAAAGAAGTGTCACTTTGTTGTCAGAGAAGGAAAGTTGTTGGGGCATATTGTCTCCAAGGATAGGGTTACGATAGATCTTGAAAGAATTGAAGCCATAGCAAATGTATCTGAGCCCACAAGTGTAAAAAGAATTCAGTCCTTCTTGGTAAAGTGAATTTTGTAGGAAGGTTTATTGCAAATTTTGCAAAAATTGTCAAGCCCATTGTTAGACTGCTCAAGAAGGATACCAAGTTCTGCTGGGATCAAGAAGCTTCAAAGGCTTTTGATGAGATAAAAAGGGCCATTTAGGAAGCACCAGTGTTGAAATCCCCTGATTACAGTAATCCTTTCTCTCTATTCTCTTTCACTTCATATCACACAGTAGCTGATGTGCTTTTACAAAAGGATAATGAAGGGCATGAGCATCCCATAGCTTTCTATAGTAAATCTTTGCAGGCTACAGAGTTAAAGTATGAAATCATGGAAAAGAAAGCATATGCTTTGGGCAAGGTTGTCAAATCTTTTAGGCCATATTTGGTAAATGCAAAAATAGTTTCTTATGTTCCACATGCTACAGTCAAAGATATTTTATCCCAATCTGAGGTCACAGGTAAAAGGTGCAGATGGATAAATAGAATTCAAGAGTTTGATTTAGAGATAAAGATTACTAAATTGGTAAGAGGTTTAGGCCTTTCAAAGCTCATGACTGAATCAAATCTTCTTAATGTGGAAGTAAATAACATTGAAGCTGATAACACCCTAGTCACCAATATTGAAAGGCAACCCTGGTATTCAGAGATAGTCCATTTATTAAGAGATGCAACATTTTTAGAAGGGATGACCCACAATCAGAAAAGAACATTAAAACTGAAGTCACAAAAATATGTTCTCATTCAAGGTGATCTATTTTGGAGAAATCAAAATGGGGAACTGCTAATGTGTTTGGATGAATCCTAGGCTAAGAAAGTGCTAACTGAAATGCATGATGGAGTGTGTGGAGGTCATTACTCTGCTAAGACAACTGCTGGCAAGATAGTCTAGGCTGGGTATTATTGGCCTACTTTATTTAAAGATGCCCATGAACATGTCAAGAAATGTGACCCATGTCAGAAGTTTTCATCCAAATTGAAATATGAAGGAGCTTTAGCCCTAAATCAGGTCACGATGGAAGCCCCTTTTGTCCAATGGGGCATTTATTTTATTGGAGAAATTGTTGAGAGATCAGGAAGAGGTCACAGGTGGATCACACTAGCGATTGATTATTTTACCAAGTGGATTGAAGCTATTCCCACCAGAAGAGCTACAAGTAAAGTTGTCATTGACTTCTTGATGGATAATGTTATAACTAGATTTGCAGTCCCTGCAAAATTAGTAATGGATAATGCCATGAGCTTCAGGTCAGAAGACTTTGTTGAATTCTACACTAGTCATGGAATAATCATGTCCTACTCTTCACCTTATCATCCTCAGGGAAATGGACAAGCTGAATCTAGTAATAAAAGCCTCTTGAACATTATCAAGAAAATCCTGGAAGAAAACAAAAGGTCTTGGGATCAAAAGTTGAAATTGGCTTTGTGGGCTGATAGGGTTACTGTCAAAAAGGCTATTCGAGTTTCACCTTTTAAATTAGTTTATGGTACACAAGCCAGATTGCCAGTAAATAATCTTCTTCTAGTATATAAGTTCCTGCAAGCTAAAGACATGGAGTTGTTTGAACCTATGGGGGATCGAATGATTCAGATAGTGGAAGTGGAAGAAATCAAAACTCTAGCTCACAAGAGAAATTTAAAGATCCAACTGCAGTCCAAATATCTTTTTGACAAAAGAACATTGCTGAGAAAATTCCAAATAGGTGATATTGTTTTTCAGTGGAATGCGAAGGGACAAGATAAGGGCAAACACAAAAAACTTGAGTCACTATGGATAGGCCCCTCTGTGGTTTGTGATCTAAATGGAAAGGATTCATATTTTTTGCATAATATGAATGGTGAGGTACAGGAATTTCCAGTGCATGGAAAATTCCTGAAGCATTACTTCTCTTGATGTCCATGCACAATAGGTCCCTGTTTGTATATATTTGGTTTTGCTTTTGTTGTTGTTTTTAGGCTTGTTTTTTGTTTGTTCCTCCAGAGAGTTCCTCAGATTCTTGTGTTGATCTCGCAATCAACCATCCCTAGTCAGAGTCGTTGTTATCACTGTTTTAAAAATGGATGTTCTTGGTCTGATAATTGGCTAATTTTGTTGAAATTTTGAGTCTGGTATTGGCCTTGTTACCTCTGTTTTGTTGTAAGCTAATGAGAAGGTTTAAGGGTTTTAAGTTTGAACCTCCAAGGTGTCTGAGTAAAAACCTAGTTCTAATTCTATGTTACTTTTTGCCACTTAAGTGATGGGTCCGCTTGTCATGAGAAGTGTCCCCCCCATTGTTATTTACCTAGGTGGTCCCTGAAATATTTTAAATTTTATACGCATATTACTTTTCCCTTTTTCTAATGTTTATCGGGCCCTGTAAGTGTCATGCAACTCTTTGTTGATCCAACGACCTGCATTGATTCATAAGATGAAGATGATCACAAGTAATCCTCCATGAAAAAGCAAAAAGTGGCGGGTCCCAGAAGCAGACAGGTTTCCCAAAGAGTAAAGAGTGGTTGGTTCAGAGAATGATCAATGGCCTACGTTGATTCATGGTCAGAAGGTGCTCAAGATTTAGCCTTCGCAAAGCAGTGAAAACATGTGGCGGGTCCTAGAGACAAGCGGTCTTCCTTGGTTAAAGGGTGATCAGGTTGGAAAAGGATCAATGGCTCGCATTGATTCATGGCGAGGTGATGCACACATTTTACCTTTTGTGAAGCAGCAAAAAGGTGGCGGGTCTTGCTAAAGTTGGCAGTAAAGGTGGCAAGTCCAGCTGGCGATGATAGAGCAGTGACGGGGTGCTCAGTTGGCGGTCCATAGTGGGCCCGAGTGAGGTGGTCATTTAAAGAATAAACAATGAGCAAGTTCCTGAGATTTGATGGCCCACATGCATTCACGAAGATAAGATGCTAGTAAGTTAGTCATCGCAAAGTGGCGAAAAGGGTTGGTGGGCCCAAAGGACAGGTAGGGCACAAAGTTAAAAGCCAATCAAGTCTGGTTTGATCCGACGAAGCTCGTGGTTTCGTAGCCATAAGCTAAAGGAAGATTAATGTTTGCGAAATGGTGAAAGATAGGTGGAAACCACACGAAGGCATGACATGGTAGGACAGATGGTGTGTTTCATAGAGTAAAAGATGACCTGTCCAGTATACATGGTTTTAAACGGCGGTTGAGGGCCCACCTTGCTGCAATCGATAGTTATGTGGTGAATAGTGAAGCAAAACATGTGGCGAATTCAGAACGGAACTCGAAGGAGCTTCCAGAGCTAATGGCCGACTGCCATGTGGCATTTTTTAACCGATGAATAAGTAGACTAAGTGATTTCTGAATAAAGGGCCCACTTAAAAGGCTCGAAGCTTGTTAAAAGATATTCATCTCGTGGTTGATCCAATGGTTCTCATTGTTTTGTGGCTCGAAGATGCCTGCAACTTAACCTCTGTGAAATGGCAAAAACCATTACCCATCAAGATGAGGCACGATTAGTAAGTGAGATTGATGGTCCTGATTAGGGTTAAAAGCTGGGCAGTTAGAGCTTGATCTAAGGGCTAGCATGGCTTCATGAAGGAAAAGTACATGAGTGTTAAAGCCCGTAAAATAGTGAAAGAAGTTGGGGCCGACATTAACAAAGAGTGATCAGATGAAGGTAAAGGCGGTGTAAGTTCTTATAATCTAATGGCCAGCATTGTTTCACGAAAGAAAGTTGCAAAGCTTTTATGCACTGCGAAATAGCGAAAGGCTGAAATAGAGGAAAGACTCAGAGAGGATATGACCCGTTGGAGCTAGTTTTGAATTCAATTTGGCGAATTCAATTATGAAAAGCTAGCCTAAGCATGCAGAGTTAATTTCTAAAATAATTCAATACCAACTTGTCCTTTAGAGTCCACATCAACTTGATTGTTAGTATTGTTTCATCGAAGTCTGTTGCAGAGCAATTGGTGTGGAGTGATTCTCTTTAGGTGAATAATCAGGTTTTTGTCCTTTTCTTTATAATTCTGGTCTGTTTCCAATCATTGCTGTGTGAATTATTTCATTAGAGGTCTATGCTAGTTTCAAGTGGTATAGTTGCTTATTCAGAATGGCACCAAGAAGAGAGTTGATAGGAAAATTGAATTATCAGGAGAGGAACATTTGTTATGATCTTTTAGAACAGTTAACCATGTCCAGCAATGTCGAGGCTAAGGCTAAAGAGTTGGTACCAAAGAACCCTTGTCTAAAAATTAGGGATGGCCTGTATGATAAAGGCAATTAGTTAAGGGACCCTGAGATAGGGATATCAGGTTTAGCTCTATTCAAAGTCAGTTTTGGGTAGAGACATTCCCCAGCTCCTTTAAATAGCATATGGGAACTGGATGTAGGAAAACTTGTGGTCCCTGGTGTATTCATGGATGTAGATCTGTTGACCTTAATTGCATAGAATAATAACTCTGTAGCAAGATGCATCACAAATATAAAGGGATCAGCCCTAGTTGAAATCAAAGATGATGAGTTTAGAAATGTTTTCAAGCTCAGCGAGGCCTCCAATTTGTTAGAACCTATTGACTTTGAGTCACTAGCCCAGATTTACAATGCACAAAGGGATCATCTTAGGAGTGGCCCATTGAAAGAATTCTTTGTTAAGATAGGGGGGTTAATAGTTGTAGGCCCCAGCACAATGGAACCATTCTCCCTCAATTTATTTACTTTGAGAGCTAAGGGTATGTATTGGGCACTATGTCAGATCTTTGGAGAGGATGCTGAAAAGAACATGCCAATCCATTACATGTTAATGATTGCACAAATTATAAACCCCTCTGTGGCAATAACTTTTGATTATGCCCCATACCTTACTAATGCAATTCATAAAGGGCTAGTAGGGATAAAAAATGGTAAGGTGGATAGGCCATTTGGATGGTATTCCATGTTCATGCACATGTTCTTGTTCAAAGGTGTTGATTAATTTGCAAAGGACATGGACGTGATCAAGGTTAAAGATAAAGAGGAGATGCCCGTGCAACTTTGGAGCACTGTTCTATCTTGGGGTAGAGAAGATGCTAGTTTTCTGAAGTTTGATAGATGCTTTGCATCTAAGATTAGAGTTCTTTTATGTGCAAAAAACCCTAGTATTCCTAAGGCTCTTTTGGAATTCCTTAGGCCTAAAGAGTTTGCAGAAGATATCAAGATTGTTCACAATTGGGGAGACATGTATTTGTACCCTGTTTCTACTATGTTTAGAGTGTATGGTTTTAGAGGTACCCCCTATCTACTTCCCTATCAGGTCCCCTTGAAGATAGGGATTGTAGAAGTGTTGAGACAGATTGAAGGAGTAGAAGAGGTTGAGCTGACCAATAGGGGTAAATGGACCATTTTCCCAACTATTACCATGGCCCATCATTTTGTAATTACTAAAGGTGGATGGAAACATTTTGAAGTATTTTTTAAGCTATATAGGCTATCAAGTACAGTTTCAAGATGTGCAGATCCTGAGGACTTTTTCAATGGCATGTTCAGAAAGAGAGAATTGTGTAGAGGTAGTCCTCACCAATTTTAGTTCCTTGAAGATTTAATTAGGAATGAATTAAGCTTAGATGAGCTGGAACTAAGGAAGGAGAAGTGGGTTGGATATAAGAAAGCACTTGATTTTATCCATGAATTTGATAGTAGCTATGACCCTCTTTCTAGCTTCAAGCCTTTTGAGGAGAAAATCAAATTCTTGGTTCTCTATTTTGAAGACCTCATGGAGACCTTAAAAGAGAAAATGGAGGCTATAATGTAGAATGATCCTGAAAGGGTTAAGCTGGTCTTGGCTAAGTCTTCCTTTGCTAAGGCTATTCCACCTGGTGACTATGTAATGCATAAGAAGTCAAAGTACATTGTGATGATGCCAGTGAGAGGTGAGCGTTCCACTTCAAAAGGGAAAATGAAAATTGAAGATGTCATTGGCATTCAGGATTCCCCTAAAAGGCAAAGAGTGGGAAAGGAGGTTGAAACTTATGAACCTCAATATTCTCCATCTCAGTCCCCTATCCACATTGGAGATGAGAAATCGGTGGCTGAAGAATTGGTACAGTTAGGGAGTCTTGGTGAGATTGCCTATACTTATGAGGAGACCCAAGAGGGAATGCCAAAGGAGCCACCTAATGCTGAAATGAACTTAATTGATGGTTAGTTAAGGGGCAAAGAATTAGACCTTACTATTAAGCAAGTCAGTGAAGAATTCCTAGCTGATAGTAACTTTGTTACAATAGGGGCTTTCATGCAATTAATGTGGAAGAAGAACATGGAACAATTCAAGACTAGATGTGAGTAGAAGAAGAGTGAACAGTCTCTCAGAGATGCTAATCAAATAGAAGAAGAAATAAAGCAAGAAATGATGGCTGAATTCAAAGCCATCACTCCTAAAGCTGGAAGAGAGATGGTGTCAAAGGCTGGTGTTCTAATCCTCCCTGAATGGGATATAGCTAATGCTTTAGTTCTTGATGTAGTAAGGAAGGAAACAAAGCCAATGGAAGCATTGACCTTTAGCAGGGATAATGCTACTCTTGTCATGTGGTCATTAAAAAGGGATGACAACAAAAGGAGGAAAAATGCATCAGATTCTTTCCTCTTAGGAGGCATGATTGTTGAAAGAGTCCAAGATACAGGGGTAGTGGAAGTTCCAAGCACAGTTTTGGAAACTGCAAAGTTTAATGTGGCAGTAGCAAAGAAAGAGGCACAAGAAAGAGCTAGTCTCTAATTGAAGTTGGAGACTATCTTAAAGGCTTACAATGAGGCTAAAGAAGGAATAACCAATAGGGACATCATAATTACTAGACTCCAGAGTCAGTTGGTATGTCAACAGCATCTAGGTGAATCTTCTACACTCATGATAGCCTCCTCTATAGCAAGTCCTCCTTATACTAGTCCCATTATATAATACCCCCCTTCTCCTATGCCTTTTGGTTTCCAATCAGCTGAGACTATCCAACATGAGTTGGAAAAGTTAAAACAAGCTCAAGCCTTGTTTGCAAACAAATATGAAGAGAAGGTGAAAGCCACAATTTTGAAGTTTGCTGAATCAGTCAAGGCCTCCATTGTATATGTAAATATGAAGAGGATTCTGGAGGTTATGATCAAATTCAGAGAGGATGAGGCCACTTTGGAACCAATCCTTAATAAGTGGATGCCCAGAGGTGAGGAGTTGGAGCTCATGTGTTCATCTCATGCAGATGTAGAGGAGAATGTCCTTCTAAGGTCCAGCCGATAGTTTATAAAAGAGATGAATATTTTCTTAGAGGAAAGGGCAAGTATAAAAAGAAAAGCCCAACTATATAGAAAAGAATATTCGGATCACAAATTTGAATTGTTTCCAGGAGGTTTCATTTGTCCAATTCAGTTAAAAGAAGAGAAGACCTGGTTAGAGGAGCTGGACCATAATTTGTCCCAAAGGGTCAATCAAATTTTCAACACTGATGATGCATCTTTATTTGTCCAAACAATTGAAGAAATTGAAAAGGTGAAATCTCATTACGATTTCATAGAAACAGAAATTGGGCATTTAAGAGTCATTTGGAAAAGGCTAGAAGAAATGAAACACAAGGTTGTTAGTTTTGCTTGGGTAAGTGACAATGTTTTTCAGGAATGGAAGGATAATTATGTCAGATAGAAAGAAGATGCTCTAGAGCAGTTAGAAGAGGTTGCAATAGAACAAAAAGCACAAGAGGCCATGGATGTTGAAAAGGACTTGTAACCGCTTCTTGGAGAAGAATTGCGGATGTAAAAAAACTTTTTCAAAAGGGTCCGAAGCTTGTCTGCATCCATAATGTTATAAATGGATACCAGGATAGAGAAAAAAGGATCACAAGAATTCGTAAAAGAACTCTGCAAAAATTTATCTGCATTTTTTCTAAGTGTTTCACAAAAAATTATCTAAATTTTGAAAGATTTTCTAGATTGAATATAAATATATAGACCATTAACTTTGAGCCTAGAATTTGTGTTGTTTTCTGGTATGCTTTTGAATATTTTACTGGTTTCATTTGGGTAACTTAGGGTTATTTCAATTGAACAGGGACTGTAATGCAATCTTTATAGATATGTTTCTCAACTTTCTTCTTCAAGAGGGGAACTAAATATGCGAGAAATATCTTTATCAGTAGATTATTTGTTGAGAACCTTTTATTTGATGAACACTATTTAGTATAATAAGGGAGGATTCTCATACATGTCAAGCAAGTATGGAGTTGATAAAAGCCAAAGTGATTGAGATGCATGTATATGTTTAATTCTAGAGTTCGTGTTTAAAATAGATGACTCTGGAGCCTGGATAAGGCACTGGTATCTATTAATGTTTTCTTTTCTAAATCTCTTTATGATCAACATTGAAAATGAGCCTAAGTTTTCCTATATTTTTTTAGTTTTTGTTTTAGGCAATAAGATCCATTGGTTTTTGGACAATGGCTACAGTGGATTTTGTTTAAAAGTGTGAAAGTATTCACATATGGTATACCCGCCTGAACTTTGGATAAGTTCAAAGTGTAGAAAGTTATTAAAACCTTGTCATATGTTTCTCTAAGGTTCTTGTTCCTTGATTTCTCCATTCACATACATAGTTATTCTTTCTCATCAAAGGTGATTACGACAGGGATCAGAATTTGAGAACAACAGGTATGACGAAAGAATAAGTACCTGGTAGATTAATGAGAGGGGGGGTGAATCAATAAACTAAAAAAACTGATACAAACTCCCAAACTCAAAATAAACTTACCAACAAATAACCAACATCAACAAATATCAACCGGTTTGACTATTATGACAACTTAATAGTAAACTACTTCAATCTTGTAAACATAAAAAATGGTTAATCATATGTCAACATATTCATCTCTCAATGCTTCGAGTTATCATGCCTTATTTGAATAGTTAAGTAGTTAATCAAATGAACAAATAAGATCACAACCACAAAAGCATTCACCACTTGATACAAATATTTATACGTGGAAAACCCAAATAGGTAAAAACCACGGTGAGATGAGACTCACAAGGATAGCTATCTGAACTCTTCTAAAGTTCACCCTGTTAGGAGCCAAGCCTATTAAAGCTTTTACAATAAGTCCTGTTAAGAACTAATTCCGGTTAGGAATAACCTGGTTAGGGGATTTACAAATATGTCTTGATAAAAAGCACAATACCCTGTTACGAGTAACCTCAATTGAGGGTTTGAGAATCCAAACTAATGGACTACCTTGTTAGAGGATTTAGAAAGTAACCAAGCTTGTTAGAACTTACTCGGTTAGGGGATTTCAATTTCTTCTATAATTGTTAGAAAAAAATAGGTTTTCTTGATCTATCTGAATAGCACTACATCTGCTTGATCAAATCCTTCTTCAGATTCAATCTTCCTTTACTCAAACAATAGATCCATCCACTGGTTTGGCAACCACGCACTCAACTGGTTTTCTCCAATCTTGTCAACTTTGCCAACACTCAACAAAACAATATCATCGACCTTAAATACAAAATCAACTAGGTCGGTAACACAACAAAAACCTAATTCTCATCATCGAGATTACAAGCAAGTTGGTACAATATTGACCGTTAGAAATCATAACAATCTCTTCACATTCTTCAAGAAAATTCCAACCACTCCATGATCACCACTTCATCGGACTTGTAACTCATCACGCGCTATGCTTTTGATGCAATCTAGTTTTCTCCTTTCCAAGATAACAAACAAATGCGCCAAAATAATCTGAACTTATCCTCATACAATGATCACACGTGTCTCCATCATTACCGCTCAACATTAGATCATAAAGCAACAAAATTGATCGGTTAGGGTTTATCAAAAAAAAATGGTAGGGTTTACGGGTTACAAAACATAGAAAGGTTTAACCCTTTACACCAGTTCAACTTACAAACTACCATATACAGGTTTCCAACATCTTCCACAAAGTTTATCATAACGGTTATAAGAAAATAGCAATAAAATCAATAACATCAAGAATATCATGAATACCATTCACTGGTTTAATTGACATCAATGACATCATATCATTAATGCAATCTATATGGAAAATGCCAATAACCTAAAAATGCCAACAAACGTTTTTGTCATTCTCATGGTGGTCACCTTCTGATGCACTTTCTTCATTTGTGGTATCAACCTCAATAGTATATAGTGTTAGCATTTTTTATGATTATGTTGTGATTGTCATTGATGGACACACACTTGCATTGAGATCACATTTGTATGTATAAGTTAAAGCTCAACTGGTACATGTTACAACCGGTATGATGCATTATAGTCCTTAGACTATTGATGTTTTGCAGAAAGTGATTACTGATCTGAATCGGTATGTTGATCCCAAGTAGTTCGAGGATCTCAAGTAGTACAAAGGATCAAAGCAGTAGAACACATATTTCCCAGTCTTCATTTTGTCAAACCGGCAACTGGTATTTTTCTTGAACCGGTATTTTGTATGAACCAGTAATACTCTGTGATGAGTTACCATCCATCGATTGTTTGACGGTGCCGACACTTTAACGGTGCGTTTTGTGTCGTGTTACTGAATATGTCTAGATGCATTGAACCTAGGAAATTGTATTATAATCCTATTGGACCGACATGAAATTAGATTCCTTTATAAGGACATCATGTCTAGGGTTTTAGGTTGTTGTTGATGTTGATGTTGTTGCAAGGGTTTAAGGTGGTTGATGAGTTAGAGAGAGTATGAATGTGTAGAAGACTAAAGTAATGCTGGAATGCATTAGGAATGAGCTATCAAGGATCTAACAGAGCAATCTAAGCTATTAGCTAGATCACTCACTTTTTGATTACTCACATCTTCGACAAGTCTATAGCCCTTAACCGGGTAGGCCCAAAAGCCTTTTGTAAATCCTCTAACAAGGTGGTTCACATCTATGGATCTAAAATCCTCTAGCAAGGTAGTCTTTAATCGGACTTATCTCCTAACAAAGATTGAGTTTCCTAATAGGATATGTTCTGGTAAAGAACATTGTATGACCTTAACCGCTCTTGTTCCTATTCTGTAGATACTTACTTGTGAGTTCCATCTCACCGTGGTTTTTCCCATTTGGGTTTCCATGTCAAAATCTCTTGTGTTATGGTGTTTGTGCTTCTATGGGTGAATGCATTATTTGCTATTTGGTTTGCATGTGTACTAACTGGTTTCTCTACTAAACTGTTTTACCACTTTACTATTAGTCTAGCAAAGTGTTTAAGTGCAAAGATTTTTGGCATACTTATTCACCCCCTCCTCTTAGTATTCATCAATTGGTATCAGAGCCAACCTTTCTATAATTTTAACCACTTGGAAAGAGATATGGGGGAATACACATTGAGGGAACTTACTCATCAGCTCACTCAGTCTGAGCAAGCCTATGATGATCTTATGGTCAAATATAAGGCCTCTCAAGCAAAAAGGAGATAGCATGCTTAAAAGCTGATGGAGCTATCTGAAAATAGTTCTTCTAATGAAGCAGACATGGAAGCCCTAATTCAAGAAGTAGAAAAGTTGAATGAATCCAATTCCAACCTAAGAAAAGAATTGGAAGGACTGACTATCCGAATGTGCCAAGAGCTTGAGAACTGGAGGAAAGCTGAAGATATGGGCAAAGACAAAGATCATGAAAACTCCAAGCTGAAGTAAGAGATCAGTGCCCTAACTGCTCAACTCTATGTGAGCAAAGTGGAAAAGGAAGACATGTAAGGAGAACTGAACATTGCCATCTCTGAGAATGCAAATCTGATGGAAACAAATGTTGCTATTTCCAAATAACTCTCTAAGTCAAAGGAAATACTTGCCAAGTTCAACAAGAGTTCTATTAAGCTAGAGAAAAAGATTGAATCTGCCAAACCTATCAAGGATACTGGTGGACTTGGTTATTCTGATCATGAGGAAGGTGAGACCTCTGGTACAAATGCTGGACCATCAAAGAAACAACTAGCATCAAAGGATAAAGGTAAGAAAAAGTTTAAACCTGTTTGATTTAACTATCTTAAAGAAGGACATACTACCAATGTGTGTAGGAGTAAGGCTTACAATAATTTTCCTTATTTTCTAAATGACAAGCCTAGATCCTATAGATTCAATGGTAACTGTTATGCATGCAACAAGTTTGGGCATATAGCATTTGAATGTAGGTCTATTATGAACAACACTGTAAGATATCCTCAAAGGACTCAAGGAGTTGATCCTGAACCTTTTGTGAATCAGAATCACAACCAGTTTAATGCCTTCAATCATCAGTCAAGAAGCGGTGGCTATCAAGTGGCAACTGGATGGAGAGAAAACTGTATGGTCTATCATGGTCATGGTCACACTGCTATAACATGCAGGAGGAAGAACGACAACATGAATAATGGACCTTGGAGAGCACCTGGAATGGTCTGCCATCATTGCAATAAATCAGGTCACATTGCCAGATTCTGCAGATCAAGAAAGAACATATCGGATGATATATCGGTCACTCCGGAAGGAAAGATTGATATTGACACTGTTCAAGCAGATATGAACAAAACTTGGATAAAGAAACCAGTGGTGTTACAAGAAGAACCAATTTTTGCACCTAGTGTGGAAATATCAGAACCGACAAACTAAGCATCAGAAAAGCTTAGGGGGAGCAAGAGGCAAAATATTTCAAACCCCTAGCTTACACCAGTAAAAGACCTTAACTAGTATGCGATACCTGTCATTTGGTAGAAGATGAGAAATGGTAAAAGGCAAATTAAGGTTTACGCCCTAATGGTGGAGCATTAATTATGGTAGGTGAGGAATATGTTTAAGAGGAATTTTCAAATCATTTCTCACTATCATTTTTTCGAGTGAAGAAGGTTTTCAAGTGCAGAGCGACGAAAAAGTGATTTGTGCTGCAATTCAGAGAAATTTAGAAACCTTGAAAGAGATTCAAAAGCAAATTACAAACAGTCAAGAGAAGAATGCAAAGCAGTGATTCTGCAATCGACAAAGTGGAAGGCAAAGTGGAATTTGCAAAGCCCTAAATTCTTGATTTCTGAAAGGTATTTCTTGAGTTTTCTGTTTTGTCATGGCTTCCGCATCTAATGATAGTTCTAGTGCAATTGTCAATTCTATGGATTTCATTCAAAGAAATATAATGCTTTGTCACAAGTACTGGTTGGGGTTATAGTAGAGGAAGGGATTTTAGATTATATAGACTTCAAAATCGAAGACCTAGGGTCTCTTGTGATCCATTCACAACTAGGTCTATTCTGTGGGAAGGATAAAAAGATCAAACCGGAGTATAGAATTTTGGAGAAGAAGAAACTTCACAGTGTGGTTTAATTCCTTGAGGATTTCATAGATGATCATATTAGAATCATTCTGAGAAGAGTTCATAGTGACAAGATGTACCTGGAGAGAACAAATGATATCACTCCACAAGCTATTCATGTTGTCACCAGTTTTTGAAATACAGGGGAAGTGCCAGCCCTTAGGAAGGTCAGCAAGACGAAAATTTCAAAGCTCACCGGTTCAGTGAGCGACTCACAAGGAATGACTGTCAATTCCATCAAGGATGACCTCATGAAATATGTATGCATGGTGATTGGATACCGGATGTTCTCTACCAGTAGAATTAACTTTGTATCTGCTACAGTAGTAAATACAACTTACTGGATGATCAAGGACATCGTTTGACCTCTACACCGGTATGCAAAGTCAACTCCTATTGAATCTGAAATCAATCAAATAGGATAATGCATTAAAGTTCAAGTTTGGTCAGCTACTGGTTGGATTATTCTTTTATTTCCAAGGTTACTTCCCAGGAGTGGCGGATATCCAGTGGTCTGCGGACCAACCGGTTACCAAGTAGATCAAAGAAAGTAAGCAAGCAATTGGAACTAGTTACCCTGATGTTTTGAATAGGTACTTTGATGAGTTCAGAAGCAAGATGAGCCTAAGGATGAGGATATCTAGTGCCATTGTTAAGAAGTATGAAGATGATATTTGCTTTATCATCAATGTGGATCAATGCATAATGGAGGTTGTTGAGCCCAGACAGGAATGTGTGGAGCCTATGGGCTATGAGGTGATGTATGATATGCTGGAAGGGTATGCCTCTACCCTAATTGCCTCACCCCTAGATCGCAAGGCAAAAAGAATTGGCACCTATCTAGAAAGGGTTGCACTGGTTGAAGAATCCCCTGACAAGAAAGGAAAGGCAGTGCCTTCGGCATCAACACTAGTTACTATAGCTAGTCCCAAAGTGACCAAGCAGTCACCTGCAAAGAAGAAACTAGTAGTGGCACCTGCCAAAGTCTTTGAGAGAAAGAGGAAGTCAAGGAATGCCTCACCGGACTCAAAAGAAACTGTGTCTAAGGAAAAACCCAAGAAGACAAGACAAGTAAAGCAAAAGACAAAGAATGAACTGGCATCATTGGCACTAGTAAATATTGACATCTCCTCCTACAAACCTTCGACACATTGTCAAAGAGCTATCAAAAACATTAGGAGAAAAATACTAAATGATTTGATTGATTATTTTGATGATTTCAATGATGATGAAAAAGAAGCAGTTGAAAAAGAAATCATTAAGTATTTATGTGTTAATGACCGGTTGCCTTCAAAAATTAGATCTGAGACACTAGATTCTTTGTATAATTCCTTAGAAATAAATGGCGCATTGCCATAGAGAAGGAATAGGAAATGAGAGAGAAATTTTTTGCTAAACATTTTCCTGATGTATCAAATTTAGAGCTGTTTGAAGTTATGAATAAATACAAAGGCCTCTTCTTCATGAGAAGAAGAGGACTCCTATTACTGGAAGGAAAGGTTCAAGAAGTGCTCAAGAATACACACACTCTTGCTCTAGAATCTCTTAAGATGCATCGAGTGGCTGAAGCCAACAAGGAGGTTGAGCAAGAACCAACAATAACTAAACCGGATGAAGTGTTTGACAATGAAGGAAACCCGATTACTAAACCCATAGACACTATTGATGTCGATGCTCTGGATGAAGAGGATGTTGCTCAGGGTACACCATCAGAAGCAATAGGATAGGAAAAGCAGGCAAAATAGGAAGTAATGCAAAAGGAAACTAAGGACAAAAAGGAGGAAGCAAAGAGGCAAGTGGAGAAGAAGAAAGCAGAAGAGGAGAAAAAAAAGAAAGATGAAGAGGAGAAGAAGAAGAAGGATGAAGAGGAGAAGAAGAAAAAGGAAGAGGACAAGAAGAAGAAGGAAGAAGATGATGAGAAATGGAAATAGGAAGAAAAGAGAAAAGAAGAAGAGAAGAAAAGAAAGTAAGAGGAGAAGAGAAAGGAAGAGGAAAACTGAAAGGAAGCAAAAAAGAAGAAGGAAGAGGAAGATAAGGTAGAGGAGAAGAGGAAGGAAGCATAAAAGAAGAAGGTAGAGGAGGATAAGGAAGACGAAAAGAGAAAAGAAGTGGAGAAGAAGAAGGCAGAGGAAGACAAGGAAGAAAAAGCGGCAAAGAGCATGCAGATGGAGACTCCAAAGACAACCGGTAGTCAAGCCAAACCGGTTGACCTCACCAGTCCTATTGACCTCCAGTCTACAAGAAGAATGGCCCTACTACAAAGCATTAAGGTTGTTCAAGAATGCCTTGAGGTTTTAAGGAGGAAGAAGGAGGAAGATGTGATCCAAGCTGCGGTGGAAACTCTTACCAGTTTGTTACCTGGCACAAACCTCCCCAGTACTGACTCATCATTGGCCCAATTGAAGCTCCTATGCATAGTAGTGGATGATCAAGTGCAGAGCTTAGAAGAGGTAGCAGAGGCAAATGCCAAGAAAAAGCATCAAAAGGCTCTCAACATTGCCCTGGTGAAGAAGCTTAATGAGCTCTGATCTAAACTTCAAAAAGCATAGAAGGATAAATGGAATGCTCTGGATGAGGTAAATCTACTACTAAGTAAGATTTGCAAACCCCATCTCTTCTATGATGATGTGCTTGCATAGAAGCAAAAGCTTCAAACTGACTTGCAGTTGTATATGAGTACCTTCAAGCTGCCATATGACTCTTTTACAACTTATGGGCAAACCGTTCATTAGTTTCACATTCAGTCTGCCAAAATAGAGTTGGAAATAAGCAACTAGACTCAAGATTTGCGGGAACTCCAACTGGTTCTACTCCCACACCTACAAATACTTCAAAAATGTTATCTCAATCCAGATGCTTTAACAGTGACTTAGGAG
This sequence comes from Cryptomeria japonica, assembly GCF_030272615.1. Taxonomy (NCBI): domain Eukaryota; kingdom Viridiplantae; phylum Streptophyta; class Pinopsida; order Cupressales; family Cupressaceae; genus Cryptomeria; species Cryptomeria japonica. Next base: position 51,764,059 of record NC_081409.1, read on the forward strand.
ATGAGCACACTAGATGCCATGGAAGAACAGGTCTCCCAGATGTAGACAGAGAAAGAAGTGGCAACCTCCCTACTTGAGTCCTGGTCCTTATCTATGAAACAATTTTTGCAGGACTTCAAATCCATTTTTGACAAGTTTTATTCTTTACTATCATAAACACTTATTCTTTTAATGAAACAGGGGTTAGTCTGTAATATTATTTTTGTCATTGTTGGCAATGGGGGAGAAGTATAAATTTTGAATGTTTTGATGTATACTTTCATGTCATTTCTATTAAGAAGTAGTATACATTGTATTTTCTACAAAAGGGATAGTGTATATGCTTAGGGGGAGTAATTTTGATTATGGCATATTGTTGTAAAACACTTAGATGTCAAAATTTCCTAAGTGTTGCCATCAATACCAAAGGGGGAGATTGTTGGCATTTTTGATGATTATGTTGTGATTGTCATCGATGGACACACACTTGCATTAAGATCACTTTTGTATGTATAAGTTAAAGCTCAACCAGTACATGTTCCAACTGGTATGATGCATTATAGTCCTTAGACTATTGGTGTTTTGCAAAAAGTGATTACCGATTTGAAGTGGTATGTTGACCTTAAGCGGTTTGATGATCTCAAGCAGTACGAAGGATCAAAGCGGTAGAACACATATTTCCTAGTCTTCATTTTGTCAAACTAGGAACCAATATTTTGCTTGAACTGATATTTTGTATGAACCGGTAATACTCTATGATGAGTTACCATCCATCGATTGTTTGATGCTGCCGACACTTTAATGGTGCCTTTTGTGTCATGTTATTGAATATGTCTAGATGCATTGAACCTAGGAAATTGTATTGTAATCCTATTGGACCAACATGAAATCGGATTCCTTTATAGGGACATCATGTCTAGAGTTTTAGGTTGTTGTTGATGTTGTTGCGAGGGTTTAAGGTGGTTGATGAGTTAGAGAGAGTATGAATGTTTAGAAGACTGAAGTAATGCTGGAATGCATTATGAATGAGCTATCAAGGATCTAACCAAACAATCTGTGCTATTAGCTAGATCACTCACTTGTTGATTACTCACATCTTTGACAAGTCTATAGCCCTTAATCAGGTAGGCCCAAAAGCCTTTTGTAAATCCTCTAACAAGGTGGTTCACATTTGTGGATGTAAAATCCTCTAGCAAGGTAGTTTTTAATTAGACTTATCTCATAACAGAGATTGAGATTCCTAACAGGATCTATTCTGGTAAAGAACATTGTATGACCTTAACCAGCCTGACCTTAACCAGTTTGGTTCGTATTCTATAGATAGTTACTTGTGAGTTCCATCTCACTGTGGTTTTTCCCATTTGGGTTTCCACGTCAAAATCTCTTGTGTTATGGTGTTTGTGCTTCTATGGGTGAATGCATTATTTGCTATTTGGTTTGCATGTGTGCTAACTAGTTTGTTTGCTAGACTGTTTTAGCGGTTTATTGTTAGTCTAGAAAAGTGTTTAAGTGCAAAGATTTTTGGCATACTAATTCACCCCCCCCTCTTAGTATTCATCATATAGGTTGTTCTACTTCCGGTAGGTTCTTCTTCCTTGCCACTAGACATTTCTTTCTTTATCTTTGCTAGTAGATCTGCTAAACCCTCTTGACTTATCTCCATCGGTTTCATTATAAGGACATTTTGGAGTAAAGTGTCCAGCTTTACCACAGTTGAAACATTTTAGTGGTAGCTTTCCTTTATACTTTTTGGATCCTCTTTTGAGTTTTATGACAAAGTTTTCTACCTTTGCATTAGATTATTCATTGTATCCTTTATGAGAAGCTACTTCTTTTCCCTTCTAAGTGGTGTTGAATGCTGCCTCTTTCTTTAATGAAGCATCACTAGTTGTTCTCATTTCATAGGCAATTAGTGAGCCAAATAGCTCATCCATAGAAAAGATATTCATATCCTTGGCTTCTTCTATGGGAGACACCTTTGTATCATACTTAGGTGTAAGTGACCTAAGTACCTTCTTGACAAGGATCTCATTTGCAATATCTTCTCCAAGTCCTTTGATGGTATTCACAATTTCATTAAATCTATGAAGGTAGTCTGCAATCTTTTCATCATCCTTCATCTTGATGCCTTCAAGTTGGCCCCTTATTTCTTGTAGCTTAGCCTCTTTAACTTTTACATCTCCTTCAAATAACCTCTACATTTTATCTTAGATCTCCTTGGGAGATGCATAATGCATGACCTTGAAAAACTCATTATCAGATAACCCACTCAAGATAGCATGTTTGGCCTTTTCATTGTTCCCATACTCCTTCTTGGCATCAAGATCAGTGGGAGGAACACTAGGGACAACATACCCTTTCTTGAAAGACATCCACACATCAAAACCAAGGGAGGAAATATAGGTCTCCATTCTTCTACTCCAAAAGGCACAGTTGGATCCATCAAACATGGGGGATTTTGAGGAAGTAGACTCATTTCTTTGCATTATGTTCTAAGTTTAGAATCTACCCAAGATTTATAAATAATCGGGAACCTAGGCTCTGATACAAATTGTTGAACACAAAGTACCACTGAGAGGGGGTGAATCAGCTGTTCCTAATCTCTTTTCTCTTTTAAGGCAACTGTAGAATACTGGTTGTTATCTTAAGCACTAAACAATCAAACTAGTAAAGCAAATGAGGAAACCAAAAAGGACAATCACACACATGCAACTCACGACACTAGATATATGAGGAAAACCCAATATGGGAAAAAAGTCGATGAGAAATGCTGGTGGAGACTACTGCTCCAGTCCAGTCTCACAAGTAAAACACTGAATTACAAAGATTTAGGACACCAACCCAAGGAGCACCAACCCCTGCACCAAGCTCCAACTTGGTGATGTATATTCAAATACAGTTTAGTACAGTTATAGCTTCTTGTTGCAAATGAGTTCTGCAACTCTTGATCAAATAGGATACTATCGATTGACAATCTTTTCTTCTTAGCTGGATCTCACAGTATTGGTTATGAGATCACTCTCTCTGATTCTTGGCCTATCTTCTCTCCCTCTTTCACAATCTCACAACTCACTGTGTCACACTTGAATGTTTCCTTTCTCAACACACCTCACTAGTTTTCTCAACTGTTAGTCCTGCAATAGTTATACCAGTACTCTATCACTTTTGGTTAAACCCTCTCACTAGTTTTCTTGCTCACTCACTTTGCAACTCTCTTAGAATAAATTCTAAGGCAAATAATCCTTCTCTGTACTCTATCTCTATTTATTCTTCTCCTTCTCTTCAAGCATCAAACTTTTCTATTTCAAGCTCATGTATATATATTCATGGATTCCTGCCAAGAATGCATTCAAACACTGTCATGTTAGGTTTTCCTTTTTCAACTCAATCCCCTTTGATTCAATCTTCTTTTCAAGGATATTATCTTTATGAAAATGATCAATCACCAGCTGAAGTTCATATTCCAATGTGCGTTTTCTAAATCTAGAGGTCTGCACCATGCTTTTCTACTTTTGTCTGTCACTCACCATTAATGGTTTTGTTGTTTCCTTCACCTAACAAGTCTGAAGATCAAATCTTCTTGCAGGATCAATGCAGTAGCTTTTCTAGGTTTCCTTCCTCGAGTCACAATCTTCTGGCATCCTCCCTGACTTATAGGTTCCTCATTAAAGTCGGCCTGCTCATAGATTGTTGTGTCGATGCACACTCCATCGACCTGTGCAATACCTCCACCTAGCATCCAACTATCATGTTTGTCGACATCCACCTTTTCTTGGATTCCTATGTTGGTTTGAAATACTTTTTCATACAAGGTTTACTACTGGTTTATCTTATCTTACCGATATGACCATCAACCATTCTTTTTATTCTGTTCACCAGTTATTGTGCCTTCATAACACCCAAACAACAAACAACCTTCATCCTAGTTTATGTCCTACCGATAAGCCTTCTTTACATATAGATGACACAAGTCACATTTACCAGTAGCCTTTCTTCTATTTGCACACTCTCATGTGTATTGCCATCATATTGGTCACCTTTCCAAACCTAGTTGACATCAATGACAACTTAATGCCAAATTGCCAACATAAACAACCGGTTACCACAAGATATTAAAAAGGACATTTTTTATTCTTTATATTCAATTCTTTAAAATAAATGGAAAATTGTTATAGATCAAGATTAAGAAATTATTGATAGAATCATTGTTCAATATTTTCCCGAGTTGTCTTGAAATTAATTATTAGCATTACTTGCTAAATACAAAGGACAATTTCATTCTAAATCAAGGAGACTAAATTTATTGGATGGAAAGTTTTAGTCTGTTAAAGATGATACTCATTCTATAACTCAAAACATTAAAAGGATGAATGCACTCTTGGAAAGCTATGATAATAAACTTGGTCAGACTCAGACTATGGCTCAACCGAAGCTACAAAAAGAAGACAATAACATCGGATGTTGCCTATCCTATCAAAGAAAAGGATGAAACAAGCTCCGCACCGGTCATATTCTCAATGGATGAAGTTGAAGATATTGATGACACTATTGATCTAATAGGTAATAACATTGAACTGGTTAATGAAACTGACCAACAACCAAATATTACTGATAAACGAGAAGCAACTGTAGCACTGGCTATAGATCAAAGTGTAGATATTCAACCACCACCGGTCAAAGACCACAATGTAAAGAAACAACTACCACTGATCTCTTTTGTTGGCTTGATGATGATTTTAATGTATTCAGCATTTGTTGTCATTGATGAAACAATCTCACACACACATATGATTACATTAACTACAGGTGTAACTTTAATTGTTTACACTATCAACCGGTACACTTAGTAGTTAATCTCTAACCGGTACTTTGTATCAACCAGTATGTGCATAACAGACAATCTGTGACTATACTAAGTCAACATCTAGATGAAGATCAAGATGGAGATCAAGCGAATATTAAAGGACAATGGTTCCTATGTTTTATTCAAACTAGTATTTGATTGTTCCAACCAGTATTTGGAAATTTTGTGATGAGTTACCAGCACCCAATGTTTGGTGGTAATTTTTGTGATGAGTCATGATCACTTGTCCAGATACACTGGACCTAGGAAATTGTGTTTTGATTTCCTTAGGCCGACATGAAATTTGAATGTGTATATATCAACATCTACATAAATCTTTAAATAATATATTATGATAACAATGTATGCATGAAGAGTGAAAGTTTTTTGCTAAAGAGTGATAAATGTTAAGATAAAAAGTGTGTTGAATAGCAGTGTTGAATATGCTTAGAAGGATCTGATTAAGTAAGTATTGTGCTACTGAGAATAGATCAAACCATTCTTGTTGTTTTCTAACCATTACAGCGGAATCAAATCCCCTAACTAGGTAAGCTCTAACAAGCGTCAATGTATAAATCATTTAACAGGGTGATCCATTAGTTTGGATTCTGAAATCCTCCACCGAGGTTACTCCTAATAGGGTATAAGCTTCTAATCAAGATTTGGGATCTCTAACAAGATTCTCTCCTAGCAGAGCACTTTGTAGACCTTAACCGGTCAGTTATCTATCACTGCACATAGTTAACTTGTGAGTTCCATCTCATCATGGTTTTTACCTATTTGGGTTTTCCACGTACAAACACTTGTGTTATGGTGGATGCTTGAATTTTTGTGGATGCTAATATATCATTTTGGATTACATGCATTGTGTTTAAAAGCTTTGTTAAGTTCATCTACCAATTAGTGTTTGAAGTAGTTTTATTTTGGTGTCACTGATTCACCCCCCCTCTCAGTTCTTTTCAAGTCCATCAATTGGTATCAAAGCCTAACTTCTTTGAAGCCTAATCGCTTAGAAGGGAGCCTTGAAACCACCATGGGGGAAATGAGCTACTTCGAGATGGCTAGAGAGATAGAAGCTAGCAGAAATGAACTTTAAACCCTTAGGGTCAAACTGAAAGCTTCACAAGTCGAAAGGAGAGAGCTAACTGAACAACTATTAGAGATATCTGATAATAGTTATTCAAATGAAGCTAATATTGATGCTTTAGCAGAGGAAGTTGAAAAGTTAAACGATGAGAAACTGAATCTAAGGAGAGAGCTAGAAGGTCTCACTATCCGCATAATTTAGGAACTGGAAGCCAGAAGAGTTGTTGAATATCTTATCAAGGAAAGAGATCAAGAGATTGTCAAGATCAAGCAGGAATCTGCCACTATGCATGAGCATTTGATTGTTGAAAGAGAAGAAAAGGAGAACCTACAGCTAGATCTTGAACTTGCATCATCTCTGAAAGAGAACCTGTCTAAACATAATGAAGATCTCAAAAAATAGCTTGTTGAAGCCAATGAGAAATTGAAGAAGTTCATCAAAATTTCTACCATGCTAGAAGAACAAATTCAATCACAAAGAATGAAGGGTGATATCTTTGGACTTGGTTTCCACACAATTGAAAAAAGGTGAATCCTCTGGTACAAAGAGAAATAATCCTAAGAACAAATCTACTCCTAAGATCAACAAGCCTATCGGTAAAAAGGTCTTTAAATCTGTTTGTTTTGTTTGCCATAAACCTGGTCACATTGCAAATGTTTGTAGAGACAAACCTAACAGAAATGCAAGTTACAATACTAATGATAGGTATGTGTCCAAGAAATTTCAAGGTCATTGCTTCACATGTGGAATGTATGGACATAGATTTGTTGAGTGCAAATATGGAGCAAACAATCTTGTACCACATATGCATCCAAGACCAAATGGTGACCAGATGAGGAATTTTGACAACTGGGTAAACCTGAATAGGCAAAGACCTTACGGCAACTGGTTTAGTCCATTTGAGATGGAAAAGGTAACAAATGTTATTTGCACCATCTATAATAACTTTGGTCATGTGGCTATGAACTGCAGAAGAACAATAGGAAGAGGAAATCCAGGACCTTGGAGATCATTTGGTATGGTTTGTTATCACTGTAACAAACTGGGGCACTTAACAAAATTCTATAGATCCAGAAATAGCAAACCAATCAACTCTTCTAAGGATTAGAAAGGAAAGCAAAAAGTTAATGTTGAAGAAACTAGAGAGGAAAGGAATCAGATTTGGAAGAAGAAAAGTGATGACTCACCTAGAGAAGAAACTGTTGCTTCACCCAGTGAGGAGAATCCTGCACTAGTAACTTAGGCCTTTTTATATGGCTAAGGGGAGCTTTACGGTTAAAATACCTCCAGACCCCTTGTGAAAAATGAGCGGGAAAAGAATTTTGAAACATGAAATTTTGATAACTTTTTATCAATATGTTATCAACCGGTTTTGCACTTGAGCGGTAAAATTTGTTAGAGTATTTGGGTCTTTACTTGATTAATTAAATAAATATTTGTTTAATTATTTAAATTCCCTTTATCTCTTTCATACTTAAGCTAACTTTAGGTGCATAATAATTAATTCTTTTATTAATTATTATGTGCAAGCCTAGGTTTTCCTTTTTAGGGTTTCTTGACCTATTAGAGGTTATCTCTTTTCTTTGTATTGTAAGATTAAGGAATTATCACATTACACATTTTGTGAATATTGAGCTCTCATCATTTTGAGCATATTTTCTGTGTATTATTTTTTTTTGTTATTTTCTTCCTTGCTTCTCCTTGTAATAGGTTATTCAGCTTGCATAGATCTTTAGGCTCCTATGGTGTTGTATTTCTCAACTCTCACATGGTATCAGAGCTTCAGATCTGCAACTATCTATTCTTGTTTTGAGAAATTTTGCATTGGAAGCAGATATGGGGTTTTAGGAAGTTTTTTTTATGCACTTAGGGATAGGCCTTTTATCTAAGCACTTTCGGCCTAAATGGACCTCACCATCGTGCTCAGAAGGCCCAGAAACCCCTATAGTCATATAAAACTTGCCTAGTTTTGACTCTTGAGCATCTGGGGGTAATTTTTCTTTAGTACTAGGTCGTACGACTCTCAACGCAGTTCGAGAAAAATTTTTGAAATTTTTTTTTTTTGCCTTCTTACGGCATACAGGCCGATTTTTGAAAAAAAATAGAAAAAAATCAAAAATCAAAAAATATTGGAAAAGGTGAAATTTTTTTTTGAAAAATCAAAAAAAATTTGAAGTTGGGGTTTCGGAGGGTACCCCATACCCAATGTCAGTCCGGCTGTCGGCTACCAGTCCGGCCGACTAGACCTGTCAGTGCGAGTCCCTCCCCGCCGGCCTCCGGCCCCCTGTTGACCCCCACCGGCCTAACCCTCTGGCCCCTGTCGAACGCCGGCCCCCACCAGCCCTGCCGATAGTCTCCCCGTTGGCGGTCTCCACCCCTGCCGGCCCCCACAGTTTCGGCCCCACCGGCCCCTGCCGCCACTGGCTCCCACTGCCACTAGTCGCCGCTCTGCTATTGCCCACCTCCTTTGCTCATGCCCACCACCACTCAGCTGTTGCCGTGCCTCCACCACACTATCGCTCCACCCCGAAGCACCGCTAGAGCACCACCACTGCCAGGCTTTGCCACCAGACCTCCACCCTCTTGTCTCTTTAAGGGGGGGGTTTCATTTTTTGGCCATATCTTGAGCACACGGAGTCATTTTTTCAAAAATGAATAGGCATCAAAAAGGTAGTTCCGAGTCGGACCTCATGGTGTTGGAATTTTTTTTCCAATTTTGCTATTTGACTATGTTTTTCTAGTCAAAGTGGGGTCTCTTTTTTGCACTCTGGGAGCCGTAGAATGAGCATCCAAACTCCGTGTTTCAAAAAATTTATATCATTGGAAAGATTGTTTTGTGTAATTTCCAGTCATATGGGTTGTCTTTCTAGATTCTACTCCAGGAATATTTTATTCAGTTTTTTTCTTTTCAGCACTCTGGTAAATATCTTGGTTGTTTCAGGTCCTAGGATCTCTTCTCTGAGTAGGATGTCTTGGTTTTGGCTCTTCTTTTTTTTTCCAGTCTTCTTATCATTGTAGCATTTCATTTATGCAAACACACTAAGATAAAGTGTCATCATGCATTGTTTACTTGGGATCTTGCACATCTTGTGCCTTATTGTACATGCACTACTTTTAAAGTGCCATGAGGTGGTTGATGTTTGCCTTGTTTGCCATCTACCTTTGTCCAGTGAGTGTTCCTTCCATGACATTCACCTCATGTTGTGTGTTAAGTGAGTGTTCCTTCCATGACACTATGTACTTTCTCTGCACCTTCGATGTTCCTGGTTCTTCGTCGTATAGTTCTTGTTGGTTGTTCTTTTCAGTGTACTCGTCCCTCTCCCTTTTCAGCATTATGGGGAGTTTTGTCCTATTGGTTCTAATGCTTCCATGGTTTGATTGATCATCTCTTTAGGCTTTGGTTTCTCATGCCATTTGTATCTTCGAGTTGAGTTGTTTGCCTTTGTTTGCCTTCTGAATCAAGTAGTGTCATTTGAGGGCACTCATACAAATTATAGTCTTCTCTACTTGGTCATGTTCTATTTCAGTGGAGGTTCTTCAGATCAACAGTTATTCTTTGATAGTGTTTGTAGGTTCTTCATGCTTCAGTGATTATTCTAATCTTCTCTTGTTCCTATCTTTTTGGAACATTCTTGTTTGGAGGCTTTTTCAGTCCTTCTTATTGCCTTTTCCATCTCTATTTGGAGTAGAGTTTTTTTCCCACATGGTTTTCTCTATTTCTTTGGTTCATAGAGATTTCGTTGTATTTGGGTACTTGATCAAGCCCTGTTGTCGGGACCCATCTTTCTTGCTTTCAGTAGTTGTTCTAGGTTTTAGCTTCTCCCTAAGTCTATCTTAAGAGGGGGTGTTAGATTATTCGGGTCTTTACTTGATTAATTAAATAATATTTGTTTAATTATTTAAGTTCCTTTTATCTCTTTTAGACTTAAGCTAACTTTAGGTGCATAATAATTAATTCTTTTATTAATTATTATGTGCAAGCCTAGGTTTTCCTTTTTAGGGTTTCTTGACCTATTAGAGGTTATCTATTTTCTTTGTATTGTAAGATTAAGGAATTATCACATTACACATTTTGTGAATATTGAGCTCTCATCTTTTTGAGCATATTTTTTGTGTATTGTTTTTTCTGTTATTTGCTTCCTTGCTTCTCATTGTAACAAAATTATTCAAATTACAGAGATCTTTAGGCTCCTATGGTGTTGTATTTCTCAACTCTCACAAAATTAGGGTTTGTAACCCTAAATGGGTGATAATTTAATGCAGTAGGTAAAAAGGATAAAAGTGAGTTTTACTTTGTCATTTTTACCCTAATGCATTCAAGAAAGAAATTTGAAGCGCTTGCAGAGCTAAGAAAGATTGTTTTGCTATAAATTGCCGAATTATTTTGTGATTTGTGAAATTTAGCTGAATTGAAGGTTGCAAAAGGTTGAACTGGTGTGTACTTGGGCATTTCAACCAGTAAATAGGGCATCGTGCATGAAACAAGGTATTTCTTTAAACATACCACTTCAAATCTTGTTCATATGGAATGACATCAACTTCAAAGTCTATAGGGAGGTTAATGATTACTTCTGAGCCTATGGAAGTTGTAGAGGCAGAACAAATTATGTCTTATAATGCATTATCACAAGTTCTGACTGGTGTTTTGGTCAAAGGTGATATGTCTAGTTACACTGACTGCAGGATATAATATTTAGGATCTGTATACATTTACACCCAGTTGAAATCACTTTGTGATGAGAATGGTAAGATTAAGACAATGTATGCTAGGGTTTTTATAATCCCACTTACTTTCTTGAAGATTTAGAGGATGAGCATATCAGAATTATTTTGAGAAGAGTTCATGAAGAGAATATGTATTTAGAGAGAACTCACACAGTAACTAAAGAAACCATTCAGGCTGTGACTAGCTATCTCTCAACCGGTGAAGTACTTGAGCTAAGAAAAATTTCAAAGGATACTGTCTTCAACTTAACTGGTTCTACATCTGATGGGCATGTTTTTTCCATTAACAACATTAAAGAGACTGTAATAAAACTAGCAACAATGGTGATAGGCTACCAAGTATTTTACTCCAATAGACTTAACAATGTTCTTTCGGCAGTAGTTCATACATCTCATAGAATGATTGTGGATAATGCAAATTATGATCTCTGTGAAGCTATCAGGAGACAATTGTTTTTGAATTGGCAATCTATCAAGAAGGATAGAAGTTTGAAATTCAAGTTTGGTCAGCTATTAGTTGGATTATTCTTTTATTTTCAGAACTTTCTACCAGGGATTGGAGACATTGAGTGGTCAAAGGACTCAGCAGTCTCGGCACAAATTAAGAACAACATCAAGGCTGTAAAGAATAATTTTCCTACTGCAATGAATAAGTATTTTAGCGAGTTCCAAAATAAAATGAGCCTAAGAATGAGACTACCAGAGGAAGTGGTAAAGCACTTTGAAAAGGATATAATCTTCATGGTTACCATTGATTTTTTCCTGATGCAAGCAATTGAACCAAGAGAGGAAGAAATGGATGACATGAGCTATGAGGTAGACTATGACCTATTAGTCGGTTATGCTAATACTCTATTAGCATTGCCTATAGACAAGAACTAGGCAAAATTGGACATTGTGGCAATCTAAGAGGTTTCTGCACAAACCAGTATTGCACCTATTAAAAATACAAGAGGAAAGAATAAAAAGTCTAATGAAGCATCTCCAACAACAAAGCGTACTAGGGTTACCACGAGTGTCCTAACCAAAAAGGAACCAAAACCCAAAGTATATACTAAGAAGGAGACAAAGAAGAGAGGGAGAAAATTAATTTTGCAACCAGAGTTCGAGGGAACAAATTCCTGATAAAGAACCAAAGAAGGTAAAAGCAACCAGCAAAATATCCAAGAAGGTTAAGGAAGTGCCAAAGGCAACTGTGCCTATTGATATAGCATCCTTCAAACCTGAAACCCATTTTGAAAGGACAATGAAGACACTAAGGAGGAATAGGTTTGATAATGTAAAAGATCATTTTGATTCCTTCACTGAAAATGAGAAAGAGCAAGTGATTCAATAGGTAATCACTCATATGTGTCATTACAGTAGATATCCACATGAGCTAGAAAAGGATATCTCAAATTCTTTGTACACTATTCTTTTGAATAAATGGGAGGAAGCTATTAAAATAGAAAAATAATTCATTGATGAGGTATTTGTACAATATTTCTTTGAATTTTCTAAAGATGATATTAGTGCCTTAGTTGCTCGATACAAATCTCAGTTTACATTCAAAGAAAGGAGACTGAAGTTACTTAGTGAAAAGAGGCTAATTGTTAAAACTGAGACCCATCATATTGCCCATGAAATCAAACGGATGGAAGAACTCATACAATCCTCTATGAATGAGGATAATGTTGCTGATGATGTTAATAGACCAAAAATGAATGAAGATGAAATTATTCAACCTGATGAGGTCTATCCTCTCAAGAAAAAGGATGACTTCATTATTCATGTTGCTGATGATGTTCAGGACACAATTGACCTATTTGGAGATAACACTCAACCAGATATGGATCCTCCTGCAAATGTTGATATACAGGTTACTTTAGTTGAACAACTGACAACTCAACCAAAAGTGGACAATCCACCGGCAACATAACAACTGGACAAACCCCAATCTCCACTAGTCATTCAAGCTATTCAGAAGGAGCCTACTGAAACTGTTGTCACACAATAGGAAACAAAGAAGAATACAGAGAAAGCTATCATTAAGGTTGTATCCCCTGAACCAACAAAGTAGAAACAACTTCAAGATGACGATGATGATTCTATAGGTATCTCAAGATCAATCAATATGAACAATTTGAGCACATCAGAAATGATGAAGATTGCAAATGTGATGCAATATAGAGTGCATAAGAAGAGATTGAAAGAGAAAAGGGTTGAGGCTGAAACAATTTAGACTGTAGTAGATATTTTATTTGGTCTACTACCAGAAACATCTACAACACATCTATGTACACCCATTAGAGAACATGGTCATTTAGTTACAGATGCATCTGATCAAATCAAGTCACTAGAAGATGCTGCTCAACTATATGCTGAAAAGAGTCACAAGAAGAAATATAGAGAAAAATTGGCAAAGGATACTGATAGTGGCAAAATGGCTCTATCACACAATAAAAGTTTGTTGAGTAAAGCTATTGAAATAGGAGGAAAGTATCTTGCTTCTACCTCCAATGTTACTTTATTTTATTCTAACATTTCAAAAAGTCAAATTGAAACAGACCAAGAAATTGAAAGGATATACAAGGCATATGTCCCACTTCAGGACTCCAGACATGCCTTTAGCAAATCTGTAGATGAATTTCATAACAGACTAGACATCCATGATAATGAGAAAGCAAAGAGACACCGATCTCTTAAAGAACTCAAAAGTTAGCTCACCTCACAGGTAGACATACTTCAGAGAGCCTACTCCAATGTAGAAGCTATTCTTGCAACCCCTGAAACCTGCACACTAGACTCAATGGAAGAATTTCATTCACAACTGCTGTCTACATTTGAGTATACTAAGAACATATTGGAATCATGGGAAAATGCTTTGTCATAGATGAAGAAGAGATACAATGTTATTTTTATGAGATTAGCTAATGCATGAACTTTTAAGTTATTGTTGTATATATTGAACAATTTGATACAAATTTTCTATAAATATATATATTTTACTTTTTCAATTTGGCATTGTTGTCAAAGGGGGAGTAGAAATATGTATGTGTGTTTTTGAAAATTTTTGTATAATGTATGCATTAAGGGGGAGCATGAGTATATGTGTAAATTTTGTTGTGTATTCACACTTACCAGTATTACTGTAAAAATTTCTAAGTGTTGCCATCAATGCCAAAGGGGGAGATTGTTGGCTTGATGATGATTGTAATGTATTCACCATTTGTTGTCATTGATGAAACACTCTCACACACACATGATTACATTGACTACAGGTGTAACTTTAATTGTTTACACTGTCAACCAGTACACTTAGTGGTTAATCTCTAACCGGTACTTTGTGTCAATCGGTATGTGCATAAGAGACAACCTGTAGTTATACTAAGTTGGCATCAAGATGAAGATCAAGATGGAGATCAAGTGAAGATTCAAGGACAACTGTTCATTTATTTTATTCAAACTAGTATTTGATTATTACAACTGGTATTTGGAAATTTTTTGATGAGTTACCAGCACCAATTATTTGGCGGTAATTTTTGTGATGAGTCATGATCACTTGTCTAGATACACTGGACCTAGGAAATTATGTTTTTATTTCCTTAGGCCAACATGAAGTCTGAATGTCTATATATTGACATCTCAGTAAATCTTTAAAGAATATGTTATGATCACGATGTATGCATGAAGAGTGAAAGTTTTTGCTAAAGAGTGATAAGTGTTAAGTTGAAAAGTGTGTTGAATAGTAGTGTTGAATATGCTTAGAAGGATCTGATTAAGCAAGTATTGTGCTACTCAGAATAGATTAAATCCTTCTTGTTGTTTTCTATCCATTACAACAGAACCAAATCCCCTAACCAGGTAAGCTCTAACAAGATTCAATGTATAAATCCTTTAATAGGGTGATCCATTAGTTTGGATTCTGAAATCCTCCACCGAGGTTACTCCTAACAGGGTACTACCTGCAGCTAGGAAATCGGAAATCATCAAAGCAAATCAAAATACTAATCTTAACTCAATCACGAAAGCTCATTGCAATGATCTATACTAAACACACTCAATAAAGACATGAAAATGAAACATTCAAAACTAAAGACCATGCAAACCAAATGTAGATCTAAATGCTTCCTTCATGCGGCTCCATTGTCCTTCTTTCTTCTCCAAATAGCTTTGTTGTGGATCTCACCTACTAGTGCATGATTATGATATGAAAGCAAGTAGACAAGATGATTGCTCAAGAGTAATCGAAGCGTGATTGATTCGACAAAGTGATTATTCTCATTCTCATTAGTTGGGATTGAAGAAATTCATCCAATTTATAGAGAAATTAGAGAAAAAGATCAAATTACCATGATTCAATTCAAATAGAAATTGCAAATCAAAAATGTCAATTATGACAATTTATGACAAATTTGCACTTTCTATGCAAAATTGATTGATTGATGATTTATGACAAAATTATGACAAATTGCTATGCAAGGATTTATGACAAGATTTTGAAATAGAAATAGACATTTAGGAATTTAGAAGAAATTAGAAAATTAAGTTGGAAAGTAATGACTTGGAAATTAGGAAATTGATGAAAACTAGGTAAATTAATTAATAATTTCTCATTCATTAATTAAGTTACAAAAATAGGAGGAATTAATTAGCCAATTAAATAAACATTTAATTGTGACAAGAAGACTTAGGATAAATAAATAAATAATTTAACCTAGAGGGAAAAATGCCAAACAAGATTAAATGAATAAATCATAAAACCTTGGAAGATGAATTAGAAATGCAAAGATGACAATTAGGTCTTGATTTAAGATTGATTTGATGTCGATTCGATCATGATTTTGAACTGATAAATGATTTGATTGAAAAATGCACCAAGGAACAATGACAAATTGATCGAAATTGATATGATTGAGAAGGACGACGATCAATGACAAATCGATCGCAAAATGACAAGATTAACAAGTTGATAAGGATCGACCAAAATCATGACTGAAAATTGGTTATCAACAAGGCCTAATTCAAAAGCGAGACAACTGAAGAATGCAAAAGAAGGACTCGATGCTCACAAATGATAAAGACCAAGTGCGTGACATAGGAGAAATGTTAATGCGATGCAAAAACCTAAAATGAGGCAATGCGCAAATGTTAAAGTATGATCCCGCAAGCGTTGACCATTTTTAGGTGTCTACATTTTGCCCCTCTTTGAGACAATGCGATTTTAAGCATTGTTCCAAAGAACGATAATGAACATGCCCCAGAAAATGACAATGAGCAAATCAAAATACTAATCTTAGCTCAATCACAAAAGCTCAAATGCAATGATCTATCCTAAACACACTCAATAAAGACATGAAAATGAAACATTCAAAACTAAAGACCATGCAAACCAAATGTAGATCTAAATGCTTCCTTCATGCGGCTCCATTGTCCTTCTTTCTTCTCCAAATAGCTTTGTTGTGGATCTCACCTACTAGTGCATGATTATGATATGAAAGCAAGTAGACAAGATGATTGCTCAAGAGTACTCGAAGCGTGATTGATTCGACAAAGTAATTCAAAACAAGCGATTATTATATAATGTGATTATTAGATTGAGATTGAAGAAATTCATCCAATTTATTGACCATGCAATCATCTTGTCTACTTGCTTTCATATCATAATCATGCACTAGTAGGTGAGATCCACAACAAAGCTATTTGGAGAAGAAAGAAGGACAATGGAGCCGCATGAAGGAAGCATTTAGATCTACATTTGGTTTGCATGGTCTTTAGTTTTGAATGTTTCATTTTCATGTCTTTATTGAGTGTGTTTAGGATAGATCATTGCAATAAGCTTTTGTGATTGAGCTAAGATTAGTATTTTGATTTGCTTTGATGATTTCCAATTTCCTAGCTACATTAATTGGTGAACCTGACATGAACACTAACCATCTAACCCCTTAACTATGTTTTTTGAGTGCTTTTGAGTTGATTTGCAGGTCAAAAAACCCAAAAATAGGGTAGTGCAGGGTTTTCTGGGGACTTTTGTGCCTGTGTGAGACAACCTGCTCCTGTGTCAAGCAACCTGCGCCTATGTTAAAGACATTCTGTGCCTGTGTCATGAGTTCTGCACCTGTGTCATGAGTTCTGCGCCTGTGTAAAGTCCAGAAACAGAGGTAAAAATGCAGTGCTTTACTTGAAAATTGTTTGTTTTGCATTCTGTTTTCTGCTTTTTGGTTTTTGGTACTAATTCTCTGTGCAGCACCTTGGCATACGCATGACAAAGGCAATAAATGAAACTACTAACATGTTTTATGCAGGTTCGATAGTCAAAGACTAAGCATATCAAACTTCTGACTTGGGTTTTGCAGGTTGCCTTGGATTACAACTAAACTTTGTGTTTGCAGTTAATATATTAGGCACCTAGTATGATTTCTAAATAGGTTGGAATGAATGTGTGTTTTCTTTTATTATTGAGCTTGACATTGGAGTAGGAGAGTATGCTCTCATCCTTCTTAGGGTGATCAGAAATCCAGATCTTTGATACCATTCTCTTGGTTCAGATTGTGTGTCACCTTTAGAGGGCCTTCCTTCCCGACCATTTGCTTTTGCAAGCAAGTGACAATCGTGAGAAGGGAATGACCCAAAGTGAGTACAGCTAGAATACCTTGGCATTCTAACTCACTATAAACAAATACCTGATGGGCGAAAGCTTTGAAGGAAGGGTTACGTGGGAATTGCAGTTACTTGGGAAGTGATGACCCTTGAACTCTTTCTCATATCAATATCTAAGTAGGACCTCACAGTCTAAATCGTGCTTGCGCGACTACATTTGTTTGGTATCTTGATGGGCTTAATGTCTCAATCATGCTTGCATGACATCAAGGAGTAATGCTTAACAAAAATCCTTACTAAACACCTTGTTTTTAAAGGCCAAAAACCCTTCTAGTTGCTTGAGAAGGACAAGTTCGGATACTTGGAAGAGATACTAAGTTCGCCATGGGGAGATTTCCATGGGGACTGATGCTTGGCTACCCTAAGAAGTGAGTGTCGTGGAGGGGAGCCCGTGGGGTCAAGCATCTATGTATTCTCCTTGAATCCCATAACGAGTCTACCTCTCAAGTACCTAATGTCCTTGCTTACCATGAGAAATGTGTGAATGAGCATGATTGTCTTGAGTCTAAGTTGAAATATCTTGTCTTCTTTGTTTGTCAAAAGTTGAATTGCATCTCATTTCAAAAACAAGGCAAATTGAAGACTTAGGATAAATAAATAAATTATTTAACCTAGAGGGAAAAATGCCAAACAAGATTAAATGAATAAATCATAAAACCTTGGAAGATGAATTAGAAATGCAAAGATGACAATTAGGTCTTGATGTAAGATTGATTTGATGTCGATTCGATCATGATTTTGAATTGATAAATGATTTGATTGATAAATGTGCCAAGGAACAATGAAAAATTGATCCAAATTGACATGATTGAGAAGGACAACGATCGATGACAAATCGATCACAAAATGACAAGATTGACAAGTTGATAAGGATCAACCAAAATCATGACTGAAAATTGGTTATCAAGAAGACCTAATTCGAAAGGGAGACAACTGAAGAATGCAGAAGAAGGACTCGATGCTCGCAAATGATAAAGACCAAGTGCATCACATAGGAGAAATGTTAATGTGATGCAAAACCCTGAAATGAGGCAATGCGCAAATGTTAAAGTATGATCCCGCAAGCATTGACCATTTTTAGGTGTCTACATTTTGCCCCTCTTTGAGACAATGCGATTTTAAGCATTGTTTCAAAGAATGATAATGAACATGCCCTAGACAATGACAATGACACATGCATGCCCGCTCGAGGAATTCGTCGGAAACATGCAGAGAAGAGGCCAATTGATCGATAAAAATGATAGAAAATGATAGGTTCGAATGGATCAAACGGACTACAAAGACTGACGGAAGAAATGTTAGTAAGAAGAAATTAGGCAGAGGATAGTTAGAGATGAAGGAAAACTTTCTTTCACAAATGCACAGAAGTAGGTCGGAACCTTTATTTAATGTAGCAAAATGGATGCGTAGCATCATGGCATTGAAGGCCAGAGCTGAAATGCAACCCTTTTTACAAAAGACAGACACATCGTAGACAAACAACAATCATAACAAAAAAAGAAAGGAACCATGAACCATCCCAGTCACTCTAAATCACTTAGTGACATCATCGAGCAACATAGGAACATGACCGAAGCCAAAGATAAATCAGTAAAAAGATAAATGCACAAATTCCAACAAATCAAACAAACATCTTGATCTTCATTGTCAAAAGTTAAAAGTGTTGATAGGATGATCATGCTATCTGGTTTTAGGACATGCGGTACCCCGTCTAAGACAGGACACAGTCTGGTTTCAAGTATACCACACCCTGTATAAGACCCATGATAGTAGAGACAAAAACAAATGATTTTGAGGTTGATTGATATGACATTTTTGATCAGTTTGAATGTCTGGTTTGATTGAAAAGTTCATTTGTTTATGCATGATTTCATTAAAGCGTAGCCTTGGATTGCGAGTCATTGGATGTATACTCAGTGATCTGTCTTATGTACAGAGGGATCATTTATTGACAAAATGCTTGTTTTTGGATTTTAATGTTTTGAAAAAAAATTTGTTCATTTTTTTCAAGACTTTATTTGACTTTTTAGGGATTTTTTTCAAGACATTTTTCAATTTTTTTTTTGGATTATTTTAGGACATTATTTGATTTTTTATGATTTTTTTTCAGGACATTTTTTAATTTTTAGGGATTTTTTCAGGACATTTTGCAATTTTTATGATTTTGCCCCCAGTGTCTAGCAAGGAAAGGAATATGACAGGTGAATAAATAGGCTTGCTGAAATGATGGTGGATAAAGGGAAGACAAAGGCCTTTTATCATGGAGATAATACAGATGCAATTTTGAAGGGCTATTGCATGATGGGACAAGAGACTGGATATGACAATGTAAAGCAGGAACATGGCATGAGGGACATGTCAAGAGGTTTTTGAAACCATGTTTAAATTTTGCGTCCTTATGTCAGATCAAGATCAAGGAATGAAACAGAGTGTATAGATAGTGATAAGATATGGATAGGATAAGCAAGACCAAGAATGTATAAGGGACATGGACTGAAGGTCAGGGTTGGATACAGGATAGTGGCAGAAAGTTGCAATAAGCTAGGGAATATGGATGAAAGGTTGTAATAAGAAAATGGATAAAGACCAAAAGCTATGATGGACTAAAAGCTGCAAACAAGATGCATGATGCTCGTGAAGATCATCAACCTTGTCAAGATCAAAGGTGGAAAGAGGAAATGGACATGAGGGACAATAGGATAATGGAGGGGTAATGACATGGTATGATAGGATAATGAAGGGAAATAGGATATGAAGGAGGAAACCTGCCCTCAAGTGTCATGTGCAAGAAGTTCATAGACTACGCATGACACCTGTTTGCCAGGTTTTCATCACGGTACTTGCCCAAGGTGCCTGTTTGCCAGGTTTTCACCAGTGGACGAATTATTTCTTTGCTTTACTTTTTTTCTTTCTTTTTCAATTTTTTTTTTTCACTTTTTTTGTATTTTTGAGCTTTTCAATAGAAGATGGACACATGATAGGGGATGGAAGAAGGACTCAAGCATCTTTTTGTTTGGATAGTAGCCCTGAAAAAAAAATGGACCATGACCTTTAAAAGCATGCTCAAAGACGTTGGTAGGATAAGGACATGGAAAATGAGATGAAACTAAGGCAAGGATTTATGTAAAGGATTGGATCAAAGGGATCAAAGGATGGAAAATATGCATTGGGTAATGGATAGGGTATTGGAATAATTGGGCTTCACTAGATGGAAATGAAGGCAAGATCGACATTGGCACACACCTTGAGGGATGATGGACTGATGGAGGAAAAATATATTTTGGATATTGAGATTTTGACGAAGGAAAGGCTATAGATTTTGGGACATAAGGGCCCAAAACGGATGAAGAAGGTGGTGGAGGAACAAATTTGAGAGGGTTGGATGGAGGAATAGCAACTTTGGATGCCAAGTTGGATGTTTCTTTAGGCTTTTGTGCTTCAAGGAGCTGCTTAGGGATTCACATGGTTTTTGATTTTTCATGCTTTTGTGGTTCGTTGGAGTGCATTGCCAACACAAGGGATTTAGGAACCCATATATATTTTGACTTTTGTTTTTGAGCAATGGGCCTTTGTGACCTTTTGGATATTTATTTTTCTTTATAGATCATATTGTTCTTTGTGTTGACATGTCGATTATATTGGACATGTTGATCCTTGAATACATGTGGATTGCTAGACTTATGACTTTTATGTTTGGCATCCAAATTGCTTGGAGGGGGAAAGGAATGCATGGATGGATATGAATGAAATGGATTTCTTGTGGATGGATGAAATTTACTCAAGGATGTGTGCCTTTGCTGACCTTGCATAGAGGACGAAGGGATATAAGGACCTAAGATGGATGGAAAGTATGATGGGGAAGGTGTACGTTTTGATTTTGATGGAGGGATACCAACGTCTTGAGAGTGAGTTGTGTAGACATGACCCTTAAGATCTTCTTTGATATGGAGGGGTTCTTTCTCATGAAGGTCTAATCCTTTGCCTTTATGAATATCTTGACTTGTAGGATACTCTTTTCTTTGGGAAGAAGACGTGAGTCCATTATGAGGTGGATATGATATGAGAGAAATAATGAGATCTTGAAGTGGAGTGGATTTCACCAAAGTGGAAGAACCCATTATGCATGTTGAGGGTTCATGAACATATTGCACTAACACATTAGAATCATGAGGGGGATTAAGATCATGAGGGAGAGTAGAATTGTGTAGTGGACATGGTTCAATGACAGGCTCTTCAAGAGATGGAATGGGAGAAATAATGGGATCATAAAAAGAAATGTGATCTTGGAGTGTATATGGAGTATTAAGACATGGAGATGGAGGAACAAAAGAATCTTGCGGAGGATTTAAAGGAATAATTTGATCTTGACAAGGAGGAAGATCAATGGAATCCTCTTTAAAGGTGCTTTGCTCTTGGCTTTCAATGGGATCATCAAAAAGGATGGAAGGGATATCTTGATCTTTCTTAGGAAGTGGAATGTCAATGGGATTTGAAAGGACATTGTGTTCATGAAATGGAAGGGGATCATTTGGGATTGGATGAATTGGGATATCTTGATCTTGCCTGGGGAATGGAGTGTCAATAGGACTTTGGATAGGATGGACAAGAATAGGTGAATCATCATGATTTTTTGGGAAGATGAGATCCTGGTCAACAATTGGATGGGATGATAAGGTTTTGGGATCTTGATCTTGATTTTCTTTAGGACTCATTTCTTCGCACTCTAAATTATCCTCTTGACATGAGGTTGGACTTTGGATATGCATGGAGGATTCTGATAAGGGATCAATGGTTTGGCACAAAGGAAATGCACTTTGAGCATTTGTGATGGATTCTGGCAAGGAATCAATTCTTGAACATGAGGAAGAAGGACTTTGAATGGGGTCCTCTAAAATAGGTAATGGCAATAAAGTGCATGGTGGCATTGGGTCTTGTATTTGTGAAACATGACAAGGATGTGCATCATGAATTGGATTATCTTGGCAATCAATTATGGATAGCCCTTGGGTAATTGCGTCCTTGGGTGTATTGTTTGATGAGGATAATATAGAAGGTTCTTGTGAAACTTCTAAAGGTGTAGGGATAGATGCCACTGGAGAGTCAATTTGTTTGCGGGGGGATGAGGCATTGCTAGATAGAATTGTATTATCTTGATCTTCTTCAAAGAACTCACTTGGTAGGTTCCTTAAGAGCCTTGCAATAAAGCCACCTTTCTTTCGAGGTTTTGACATAGTTGTATCTGGAATTTGAACTTGTTTGGAAAGAATTTGGTTTTGATCTAATGTCATGTTTTGATATTGAACTTGGTTCAATTGTTCTGACATGTTTGAAACTTGGGTTGGTGTGTGCTGCAACCTTTGCTTTTGAATGTTTGGTTGTGGTTGTTGACATTGATATGTTGGTTGAACTTGTTGATAGTCCACCATTAGTTGAACCATTTGTTGACATTGTATAGTTGGTTGGACGTATTGTTGAAATTGGACCATTGGTTGTATTGGTTGTAAATGTTCAAACTGTTGAACAATTGGTTGTGATGGTTGAAAATCTGATTGATAGTAAACACCTTCTTGTTCTTGATGTGAAGGCACATAATGTTGTTGTCTCTTTTCTTGAAATTGTTTCATCATCTCTATTTGTGAGAGGAGAGCTGGTATGTCTGATCATTCGATAAGAGATCTTACATCAATTGGCTCAATATTTGGATTTCGACCTGGAAATTTTTGAAACATTTTGGACATTTGTGATCTATTCTTCTCAATGTTTTTCACTATTTGTTCCAATATCTCCTCTTCTTGAGCTAGTTTCTCCTCTAGTTTTTGTATTTGGAGACTTGTTTCATCATAAAGAGTTTGATCGATATTGCCTTGTTGTTGGGTTGGATATAATTGTGATTGCCTTGGATTAAAATTCGATTGCATTGTCGGTTGATATGTCAAACTTTGTTGCATCATTGGTGCTTGGAACCTTGTTTCAATAGACATTTCACTATGCAAATGGAATTTTTAAAGGATGATGTATGATATGCAACTAAATGCAAACTAAATAGATGAAAATGCAATCTATGGCAAGAATGCAACCTATGTTTTTGTTCTTTTTTCAAGATTTTGACAAACTTATGAATGCAATTCTAAAAAAGAGACCCTTAGGAAATTGAAATGATGTCTAGACCTCAAAGGACAAAAGGACCAAGTGACAATAGGACAAATTGACAATGTCTCCCCTAATATGCTTGGATACTAAGCTAGGTTTGATCAAATGATATTGATGACAAAAAGACAAAAGTTTGATAAGGTCTAGACTTCTTAACAATGACTTAGGGTTGTATCAAAGATTTGCATTACTCAAGTATGACAAAACCTAGTTTTGGCACTATATGCAAAGGGACAATTACTATGCAAATGACCCTAATATGATATGATAATGACCTAAACTTAATGAAGAGACCTAGGGTATGCAAATATGAATGTATGAAAATAGTATTACTCTAATGCAAGAGGACACATGCAAATGGATGACTCTTATTGATATGCAAAGGAGTATGACCTAGGTGGAACCTAACCTTGGTACTTGACAAATGACTTTGCAAAATGCAAACCTAAGATGAACCTAAATATAAGTGACATGAATTTTGAGACAAGATTTTGAACAATGTTTGGCAACCATGTTTGAAGATGCTTTGAACTTTGTTGGATGAAATGTTTTTGTGTTTAGCCCTATTTTGAATCAATTTGTCTTGTTTTTGAAATGAGATGCAATTCAACTTTTGACAAGCAAAGAATACAAGATATTACAACTTAGACTCAAGACAATCATGCTCATTCCCACATTTCTTATGGTAGGCAAGGACATTAGGTACTTGAGAGTTAGACTCATTATGGGATTCAAGGAGAATACATAGATGCTTGACCCCATGGGCTCCCCTCCACACCACTCACTTCTTAGGGCAGCCAAGCATCCGTCCCCATGGAAATCTCCCCATGGCGAACTTAGTATCTCTTCCAAGTATCCGAACTTGTCCTTCTCAAGCAACTAGAAGGGTTTTTGGCTTCTAAATACATGGTGTTTAGTTAGGATTTCTGTTAAGCGTTACTCCTTGATGTCACGCAAGCATGATTGAGACATTAAGCCCATCAAGATACCAAACAAATGTAGCCACGCAAGCACGATTTAGACCGTGAGGCCCTACTTAGATGTTGATATGAGAAAGAGTTCAAGGGTCATCACTTCCCAAGTAATTGAAATTCCCACGTAACCCTTCCTTCAAAGATTTCGCTCATCAGGTATTTTTTTATAGTGAGTTAGAATGCCAAAGTATTCTAGCCGTACTCACTTTGGGTCGTTCCCTTCTCACGATTATCACTTGCTTGCAAAAGCAAATGCTCGAGAAGGCAGGCCCTCTAAAGGTGACACACAATCAAAAACATGAGCATGGTATTGAAGATCTGGATTTTTGATCACCCTAAGAAGGATGAGAGCATACTCTCCTACTCCAATGTCAAACTTAACAATCAAATCAAACATAGATTCATTCCATCCTATTTAGAAATCACTAGGTGCCTAAACATTAATTTCAAACACAAAGTTTAGTTGTATTCCGAGGCAACCTGCAAAACCCAAGTCAAAAGTTTGAATTGTTTAGTCTTTGACTATCAAACCTGCACAAAAACGTGTTAGTAGTTTCATTTGTTTGTCTTTGCCATGTGTATGCCAAGGTTCTACACAGAGAATTAGTACCAACAAAACCTAAAATGTAGAAACAGAATGCAAAAGAAAACAACTTGCAAGTGAAAAACACTGTCTTTTACCTCTGTTTCTGGACTTTACACAGATGCAGAAGTCATGATATAGGTGCAAAATGTCTTTAACATAGGCGCAGGTTGCTTGACACAGGCGCAGGTTGTCTCACATAGGCGCAGAAGTCCCTAGAAAACCCTGCACTACCCTATTTTTGGGTTTTTTGACCTGCAAATCAACTCAAAAGCACTCAAAAACACAGTTAAGGGGTTAGATGGTTAGTGTTCACATTGGGTTCACTAATTAATGTAGCTAGAAAATTTGAAATCAACAAAGCAAATCAAAATACTAATCTTAGCTCAATCACGAAAGCTCATTGTAATGATCTATCCTAAACACACTCAATAAAGACATGAAAATGAAACATTCAAAACTAAAGACCATGCAAACCAAATGTAGATCTAAATGCTTCCTTCATGCGGCTCCATTGTCCTTCTTTCTTCTCCAAATAGCTTTGTTATGGATCTCACCTACTAGTGCATGATTATGATATGAAAGCAAGTAGACAAGATGATTGCTCAAGAGTACTCGAAGCGTGATTGATTCGACAAAGTGATTATTCTCATTCTCATTCTCATTCTCATTAGTTGGGATTGAAGAAATTCATCCAATTTATAGACAAATTGGAGAAAAAGATCAAATTAGCATGATTCAATTCAAATAGAAATTGCAAATCAAAAATGTCAATTATGACAATTTATGACAAATTTGCACTTTCTATGCAAAATTGATTGATTGATGATTTATGACAAAATTATGACAAATTGCTATGCAAGGATTTATGACAAGATTTTGAAATAGAAATAGACATTTAGGAATTTAGGAGAAATTAGAAAATTAAGTTGGAAAATAATGACTTGGAAATAAGGAAATTGATGAAAATTAGGTAAATTAATTAATAATTTCTCATTCATTAATTAATTTACAAAAATAGGAGGAATTAATTAGCCAATTAAATAAACATTTAATTGTGACAAGAAGACTTAGGATAAATAAATAAATAATTTAACCTAGAGGGAAAAATGCCAAACAAGATTAAATGAATAAATCATAAAACCTTGGAAGATGAATTAGAAATGCAAAGATGACAATTAGGTCTTGATGTAAGATTGATTTGATGTCGATTCGATCATGATTTTGAATTGATAAATGATTTGATTGATAAATGCACCGAGGAACAATGAAAAATTGATCCAAATTGACATGATTAAGAAGGACGACGATCGATGACAAATCGATCACAAAATGACAAGATTGACAAGTTGATAAGGATTGACCAAAATCATGACTGAAAATTGGTTATCAACAAGACCTAATTCGAAAGCGAGACAACTGAAGAATGCAGAAAAGGACTCGATGCTCGAAAATGATAAAGACCAAGTGCGTGACATAGGAGAAATGTTAATGCGACGAAAAAACCTGAAATGAGGCAATGTGCAAATGTTAAAGTATGATCTCGCAAGCGTTGACCATTTTTAGGTGTCTACACACACTTTTAACAGGGTATAATCTTCTAATCAAGCTTTGGGATCTCTGACAAGATTTGCTCCTAGCAGAGCACTTTGTAGACCTTAACCATCTAGTTTTCTATTACTGCAGATAGTTAACTTGTGAGATCCATCTCACCGTGGTTTTTACCTATTTGGGTTTTCCATGTACAAACACTTGTGTTATGGTGGATGCTTTACTTTTTGTGGTTACTGTTATATCATTTTGGATTGCATGCATTGTTTTTAAAAGATTTATTAAGGTCATCTATCGGTTAGTTTTTGAAGTAGTTTTATTTTTGGTGTCACTAATTAACCCCCCCTCTCAATTCTTTTCAAGTCCATCATCTTCAACCACTCTGGAGGATCAGGTAGAGAAAGAGAAAGAGAAAATAGCAAAGAAAATGAATGAAAAGAAAAAATTAAAGGAGAAGTAGAAAGATGATGATGATGACTCAATTAGTCTACAGGGTCCAATTGATATTCAAAAATTGAGTGCATCTCAACTTATGGAGATTGCTTCTATTATGCAATCTAGAGCTCAAAAGAAAAGATTAAAAGAGCAAAGAAAAGAAGCAAAAACAATTCAGACTATTGTTGACATTTTGTCAAGTCTCCTACCAGAGACTGACACTAGTAAATTATCTACCCCTATATCCAAGCTTGGACAACTAGTTACCGATTCTACTGACCAATTAAAATCACTTGAAGATGCAACACATGCCTTAGCTGAAAAAGATTATAGGAAGAAGAGGGGAGAGCAACTAATTTTTGATATTGATAAAGGAAAGATTGTTTTATCTATGAATAAAGATCTTTTGAGAATCGCTATAGAAAAAGGAGGTAAAATTTTGGCTAATGTATCTAAAGTTTCTTTCTTCTATTCTGATTTGAAGCAAAAGCGTGAAGAGACAGAGAAAGAACTAGAGCAGTTAAGTGATGCATATAATCCTATACAAGATTCAACTTTAGATTTTGGCAAATCGGTTGATGCTTTGCAACATCTATTAGATGTTTATGATTTTGAATAGCTTAAGAGGCTCAGATCCTTAAAAGAACTCAAGAACTAGTTGATACCAAAAGTTGAAATTCTACAAAGGGCATGTAAGGATTCTGAAGCAGTTTTGGCTACACTTGAGATGAGCACAATGAATGCTATGGAAGAATTTACTGCACAAGTTTTGACAAGTGTTGAGATCACTGAAACATTGTTAGAGACATGGGATAATGATTTCAAGTAGTTAAAGTCTCATTTCAGTGACATTTTCTTATGACTGCCATTGTAAAAACTCTTATATTTATATATGTTGGCCATTTGGTGGAAATGATTATGTGTTGCATTGATGTTTTGTCATTGATGTTAGCACTAGTTGTTTGGATGATTTACCGACACCCTTCTGATCCTGGTAGGTTGAGTGGTTTTTGGTTAACCTAGATCCGACATGATCTAGTTAAGTCCGACATAATCCGGTGATGGAATTGGCTTGTTCATAATGCATATACTCATATTTCGTCAATTGGTTTTGGTTTGGTGATTGGATGCTATCCTTCTTACACAAAAGATTGGTTTCTGGTTTCGGCGAGGGTTTCACTGGTAGATCTTTTGGTGGAAATCTTTGATGCATTTAATAACTAGTGTTGGTGCAGTTTCTAATGGAGTTTTAGGATGCTATTGCTAATCATGTTCGAGACTTGGCATTTGGAGATCATTGTTGAAGCGTGTAGACCTATACTTGGTCCTGGTTGATCTAGGTTATGGACCGGCATTAATGTAATGTGTGGACACGAATTCTTGTTGTATTTTTGAGATATCTTATGTGTTGGATATTATTTATTTTAGTCTAAGGCCAACATGGTTTGTAATGATGTAATTGGTTTATTGTGTGCTAGCTAACCTGATTGTTTATGATCGAGGGTTTGTATAAATAAGACGTAAGATCTCATTGTAGATCATCATGGTTATTGTAAGAGGTCATGGTCAAGGAATGTAATGTGTGAATATTGTAATATCATTCAGATAGAGGAGTTGGTTGATCAATGGAGATCGAATTGGGTTTGTAAGAGTATTTAGTCCTCTGGTATTGAGCTTAACCAGAACTGTACTTTGGTATAGGAGATGCTATCTTTTGTAGTTCAACACTTCTTTGGATTGTAGTCTGGATTTGTATGTAGTTAGTGAGACTCTTTTTGTGATGAGTAGTGTGATCTAGGCTGTTGGCCTCCTTGCAAGTGCAAGCCCCTTCATTGTAAATTCACATACTTATTGCAGAAGTATTATCTGACTGTGGGTAGGCTTCTCACATTCATTTTTTGCTTTATAGGGTTTTCCATGTACAAATCTTGGTGTTGTGTGGATGGCTTTTATTATATGATTATTATTTATGCTTAATTGCATTAACTACTATTCTGGTATTGTTGTTTTCAATTGATAAAACTATTGGTAATCTATGACAACTGATTCACCCCCCCCTGCTCTCAGTTGTCTTCTAGTTATCTGAACTATCTAACAATTGGTATCAAAGCTTTTGTCCTCTCTACAGAAAGCTTAACCGCTTGAGAAAGATCTTATGGTGACAAATAATTTGAGTTCATCCAGTTCTTCTGGAGCTATTTTTTGAAGAAAAACTATATCGAGGCTTGAAGGAACAAATTATATAGTATGGAAGATTCAGATGGAGACTCATTTGAGATGTCTTGGCAAGTAGATTTGGGAGATCACATAGAATGGTGTCACACCCTTTTATCTCAGATCTGGAAATCCTCCTCTACTGAACCTGGACAAGAAGCTTGAGAATGATTGTAGAACAAGAGAAGCCCTCTTGTGTGCACTTTCTGATCAGCAAATTATGGGATTAATAGACAAATCATCTAGAAAGGCTATATGAAATAAATTGCAGACCCTTAATGAAGGTGACCCTATAGTGAAGATTGCTAAATTTGATGGTTACTAAGTGAGATATAAAAATCCGAAGATGGAAGAAGATGAAAGGATTACTGCATTCATGGAAAGAGTAAATGAGATTGTTACGGGAAGTAAAAGTTGTGGTGGAACTCTGAGTGAAGATGAGATTGTTTCTAAAGTCCTAAGAGCCCTACCACTGGCTTACAAAATGAAGGCTACTGCTAATAATGAGTTGAGAACAATGGCTAATACATCTGTCAATAGAGATACTTTGGTTGAGAAACTATTTGCTTTTGAGCTTGAGGAATTTGGACCTTTTGGAGCTATTAAAACTAAACCTACTTTTCATTTATCTACATCTACACCTAGTAAGCAAGATTGGAGAGTTTTATATGAAAAAATTAGAAGATATGAAGAGAGAAGATGAAGATTTTGAGAAACTTGAAGCACTATTTGCTAGAAGAGCACTGAAAGGACCGATAGGAAGTAAGTATGAAGGAAAATAACCTTTTAATTTTTTTACATGTAATAAGATTGGTCATTTTGCATCTAGATGTCCTGAAAGAAATTTAAGATTTGGAGAAAGAGTTAAGAAATCACTTAAGCCTAATCACAACAAGTTTAGATTCAAGAAAAAAAAAATATGCTACATAGCAGATGAGAAAGGTATTACTGATTCAAATGATGAACTGATAGAAGAATCTGCTAGTGGATCCGACAATGAGAAAGAATGGGTATTCTTGGCTATCAAGGAAGATGATCCAACACTGGAAGAGAATGTACCTGAGGACAAGGAACTTGCTGCTAAAATTGAGGATAAGGATGAATGGGTAATTGATAGTGGTTGTTCACATCATATGACTAGAGATAAAGGAAAGTTTCTATCTTTGCAATAAATTGATACTGGATTAGTTAGATTTGGAGATGACAAGGAATGTATGATTAAGGGAAAAAGAACTATATCATTGGATGGTAAGAACAATACTGACAATGTTTATTATGTTGAAGGTTTGAAGCATAATCTTTTGAGTGTAGGACAATTCAAAGATAAGGGATTTCAAATATACTTCAAGGATGGAAAATGCAAAATCATTAACAACTCTGGTTTGGAGATTGCAACCGGTACACAGACAAAAGGTAACATATTTCATTTGAACTCCAGTGAGAAGAAATGTTTGATTACATAGATTGAAAAATGTTGGTTATGGCATAAAAGGCTGTGTCATGTAAATTTTGATTGCATTGTGAAAATCAGTTCAACTAAGGCTGTTAGAGATATACCTAAGATTATGAAGCCCTATAATCTAGTATAAGAATTTCAAATGGGTAAATAGGTCAGAACCTCTTTTAGGAGTATACAAGATAAATCAAATGATGTTCTTGATCTTATTCACACTGATTTGTGTGGCCCTGCTAGAGTTAAAAGTTTACATGGTGATATATATTTCATGATAATCATTGATGACTATTCTAGAATGATGTGGGTTACTTTTTTGAGAGAAAAATATGAAGCATTTGAAAAATTTAAAATCTTTAAGGCTAAAGTGGAAACTGAGACAAGATTGAAGATTAAATGTTTGAGATCAGATCATGGTGGAGAATTCACATCCGGTGAGTTTAATAACTTTTATGACAAGCATGGTATCAGAAGACAATTTTTTGCTCCCCACACACCTCAGCAAAATGCAGTTGTGGAAAGGAAAAACATAACTATCTTGGATGTTGCTAGAACAATGATGATGGAAACAAATCTACCTCATATCTATTGGAGAGAAGCAGTCCGTACACCAGTTTATACATTTAATAGAGTACATATCAAAGGAGAAACTGGTAAGACACCTTATGAATTATGGTCTAGAAATACACCTACAGTTAAGTATTTCAGAATCTTTGGTAGTAAATTTTATATCAGGAGAGATGATGCTATTGAGAAATTTGATCCTAGAAGTGATGAATGCATATTTGTTGGTTATTCTAATGAAAGAAAAGCATATAGATGTTATAACAAGAGATTGAAGAAATAGTGTAGAGTGCTAATATCAAAGTAGATGAGCTGAGAAAAAGTCAAATCAGAATTTATGGGAAGGAACTGACATTGGAAATGATTATATCTGAACCAGTAGCACCTTTATTGTAACAGAGAGTTGAACTAGTTACTCTAGCAACAATAGAAAATTATACAGTAACTAAAGAATAGGGAAGAGGAACAAAGAGTGAGAAGACTCCTAGGTATGTGAGATTGAACCATTCTAAAGATCAAATCATTAGGGATAAGAGCAATGGAGTGATGACAAGAAGAAGACTAGCAACTAATGAGGTATGTTTAATTTCACAAGTTGAACCGGTATCAATAATTGAGGCATGTAAGGATGAATTTTGGTTAAAAGCTATGGAAGAAGAATTAGATCGGATTGAGAAAAATAACACATGGACTTTGGTTCCCTGACCTAAAAATAAAAATATTATTGGAACTAAATGTGTTTTTTAGGAATAAATTGAATGAGGATGGTAAAGTTATAAGGAATAAGGCCAGATTGGTTTGTAAAGGATATTCTCAGAAGGAAGGAATTGATTTTGAAATTGAATGGGGATCTTGATGAGGAAGTTTATATTGAGCAACCTGATGGTTTTTCACTATCAGATGATACTGATATGGTTTGCAGGTTAAGGAAAGATTTATATTGATTTAAACAAGCACCTAGAGCTTGGTATGCAAGGTTGGATAAATATCTTTTGAAGCTTGGTTTTACTAAGGGCAGTGTTGATGGTAATTTATATTATTAAATCATTGATGATGATATACTGATTGTTGAAGTATTTGTTGATGACATTATTTTTGGACGTGAAGATAAATTATGCATAGAATTTTCTAAGAACATGGAAAAAGAATTTGAGATGTGTATGACTGGTGAGATGAAACTTTTCTTAGGTTTGTAGATTACTCAGACTAATAAAGGTATTTTTATCCATGAAACTAAATATGCTAAGGAATAGTTGAAGAAATTTGGTATGGGAGATTCTAAACCAGTAAGTACACCTATGGTTACAAGTGAGAAATTGATAAGGAAAGATGTTTCTGCACCGATAAATCCTACAAGGTATAAATTTATAATTGGAGGTCTACTTTATTTAACTCAGACTAGACCTGACATTATGAATGTCATTTGTATTGTTTCAAAATTTTAGAGTGATCCTAGAGAAAATATTGAGATGGCGATGAAAAGTATTTTTAGATACTTGTAAGGTACATCAGAATATGGTTTGTGGTATCCTAAGAATGATAACTTTACTTTATGTGCATATACAAATGCTGACTGGGCTGGAGATGTTGATGAATGGAAAAGTACTTCTGGTGGAGCTTTATTTCTTGGAAAGAAGTTGGTTTCATGGATCAGCAAGAAACAGTCATGTACTTCTTTATCTACTACTGAAGCTGAGTATGTTTCTGCTGCTACTAATTGTACATGAGTTTTATGGATGAAGTAAATATTGAAGGATATAAAGGTGGGTTGTGATGCACCCATAGTTATTCACTGTGATAACTCTCCTTCTATTGACATATCAAAGAATCTGGTATTTCAATCTAAGACAAAGCACATATCTATCAAGTATAACTTTTTGAAGGAGAAGGTGGAAGAAAATGAAGTTAAACTCATTTATGTGAATAGTAAAGAACAAATTGCAAATATTTTCACTAAACCTTTATCCAAGGAATCTTTTGAGTACCTAAGAGATAGATTGGGGATTTTTGCCCCTTCGGTAGAGACTTGATTGATGTGATTTTGGTATCAGTCCTATATGCATTATTAGAGATACTATTCATTTTGGCACTGATGTGGGATGCTACTACTTAGGGGGAGTAGTCAGCTTTGAGATTTAGAGGCTTATGCTTTTACTTTGATATTTCAGTCAAATTTTTGGCATTGATGTTAAAGGGGGAGAGATAGAAAGGTGAAAAAGAAAGTTTGAACTTTACAGAGATATTATTCATAGGCAGAGAGACATTGATATTCAGAGCTATATGCAGGAGATTGTTGGTTGTCTTCCATAGGGATACTTGTTTGGCATTTCCTGGTACTTAGATATTTTTCACATCTAATGTTGCCATCAATGCTAAAGGGGGAGATTGTTGGCCATTTGGTGGAATTTATTATGTGTTGCATTGATGTTTTGTCACTGATGTCAACACTAGCTGTTTAGATACTTTATTGGCACTCTTTTGGTCCTAGTAGGTTGAGTGGTTTTTCCTTAGCTTGGATCTAGCATGATCTGGTTAACTCTGCCATAATTTGGTGATGGAATTGGCTTGTTCATAATCCCTATACTCATATTTGGTCAATTGGTTTTCTTCTGGTGATTGGATGCTATCTCGATTACACAAAAGATTGGTTTCTGGTTCCAGTGAGGGTTTCACCGGCATATATTTTGGTGGAGATCTTTGATGCATTGCATAATTGGTATTGGTATAGCTTCTGATGGAGTTTTAGGATTTTTTTGGTAATCTTGTTTGAGACTTGGTGTTTGGAGACCATTGCTGAAGCATGTGGATCTATACTTGGTCCCGACATTAATGTAATGTGTGGACAAGAATTCCTATTATATTTTTGAGATATCTTATGTGTTGGATATTATTTATTTTAGTCTAAGGCTAACATGGTTTGTAATGATGTAATTGGTTTATTGTCTGGTAGTCGACCTAATTGTTTATGGTCGAGGGTTTGAATAAATAAGATATAAGATCTCATTGTAGATCATCATGGTTATTGTAAGAGGTCATGGTCAAGGAATGTAATGAGTTTGAATTGATATGAATTATTGAAGGAGATACAAAGTATGTTGGTAATACAATATTGAGTGAGTATAAAAGGATCTATACAAGCAAAATGTGCTACTTCTAGATCATACCACCTGTTGTTTTTTAATCACTAGAACAGTTAAATCCCCTAACCAAGTAAGCTCTAACAAGCTTCATTGTTCAAATCCTTTAACAAGGCGATTCATTAACTTGGATCTAAAATCTCCACTGAGGTTACCTTTAACTAGGTATAGATCCTAACAGGGCTTTGGGATCTTTAACAACATTCGCTCCCAACAAAGCACTTTGTAGACCTTAACCGCTCAGTTACCTATTACTGCAGATAGTTAACTTGTGAGTTCCATCTCACTATGGTTTTTCACAATTGGGTTTTCCACGTATAATTTCTTGTGTTATGGTGAGTCTTTTACTTTTTGTGAATGTTGTTATAACACTTTGGATTACATGCATAGTTTTAAGTAAATTGGTTAAATGTTTTTATCGATCTGGGATTAAAGTGTTATTGTTTTTGCTATCACTGATTCACCCCCTCCTCTCAGTGCTTTATAAGTCTATCAATTGGTATTAGAGCCAAATTTTCTTAAGGCCTAACTACTTGGAAGGAAACCCTAAAGTCACTATGGGGGATATAAGTTATAGATAGATGGCTAGAGTACTTGATTCAACTAGGGATGATCTAGAAATCTTGAGAGGTAGATTCAAAGATTCACAAGTAAAGAGGAGAGAACTAATTGAATAACTATTGGAGATCTCTGACAACAACTCTTCAGATGAGGCCAACATTGATGCACTGGCTGAAGAAGTGGAGAAACTTAATGGTGAAAAAATCAACCTAAGGAGAGAACTTGAAGCTCTTACAATCCATATGATTCAAGACCTTGAAGCAAGAAGGGCAGCTAAACACCTGATCAAGGAGAAAGATCATGAGATCTTGAAGATCAAGTAGGAGAATGCAGCTTTGCATGAACAATGGCAAGAAGAGAAGGAAAAAAAAAAGATTTATAGGAAGATCTTGAGATGGTAATGTCTCTTAGAGAAACTCTCATGAAGCATAATGAAGAACTTACCAAAGATCTTACTAATGCCAATGAGAAGGTTGAAAAATTCAACAAAATCTCCTCTATGCTAGATAAATAGATCCAATCTCAGAGAATGAAAGGTGACACATCTGGATTAAGATACAATACATTTGAAAAGGGAGAATATTCTGGTACCAAGAGCAACATGCATAAAGGTAAAACTGCTCCTAAGGTCAAGAAGCCTACTGGTAAGAAGGCTTACAAACCAGTTTGTTTTAACTATCTTAAGCTTGGACATGTTGCTAATATGTGTAGAAGCAGACCTAATGTGAACACAGGCTATAATTCTAATACTAGATATTTGTCTAGAATATTTTAAGATCATTATTACATATGCCACATGTATGGGCATAGATAAATGGAATGCGGGTATGGAGCAAACAACCCAACACCTCACATGAATCTGAGGCCTATTGGTGACTAGAGAAGGACTTATGACAATTGGAGGAACATGAACTGGCAAAAAACCTAAGTCAATTGGTTTAGTCCCTATGAGATGGAGAAAGTGAGAAATGTGAAAGATCTTTATTCATGTAAAGCTGGAGTATGTACCTACAAAAGAGAAGATTGAAGATATCTTCACAAATGTGTTGTGTAAAGATACTTTTGAGTACCTCTGGTAGAAGCTAGGGCTATTACCCATTCCTAATTCGTATTGATGTACATTTGGATATGAATTGGTCTAGTGAATTACTTGAATATTCTTATTTGGACTAATGCTAATGAATACTAAGAGGGGGGGGGGGGTGAATTAGTATGCCAAAAATCTTTGCAATTAAACACTTTGCAAGACTAACAGTAAACCGGTAAAACAATTTAGCAAACAAACTGGTTAACACACATGCAAACCAAATAGCTAATAATGCATTCACCCACAATAGCACAAATACCATAACACAAGATATTTTGACATGGAAACCCAAATGGGAAAAACCATAGTGAGATGGAACTCACAAGTAACTATCTGTAGAATAGGAACCAGACTGGTTAAGGTCTTACAATGTTCTTTACCAGAACAGATCATGTTAGGAATCTCAATCTCTATTAGGAGATAAGTCCAATTAAAGACTACCTTGCTAGAGGATTTTAGATACACAAATGTGAACCACCTTGTTAGAGGATTTACAAAATGCTTTTGGGCCTACCCAGTTAAGGGCTACAAACTTGTCAAAGATGTGAGTAATCAACAAGTGATTGATCTAGCTAATTGCACAGATTGCTTGATTAGATCCTTGATGCTCAATCCTAATGCATTCCAGCATTACTTTAGTCTTCTACACATTCATATTCTCTTCAACTCCTCAACCACCTTAAACCCTAGCAACAACATTAACTTTTCGCAACAACAACCTAAAACCCTAGACATGATGTCCTTATAAAGGAATATGATTTCATGTCAGTCGAATAGGATTACAATCCAATTCCCTAGGGTCAATGAACCTGGACATACTTGGTAACATGACACAAAAAGCACCATTAAAGTGTCGACACCGTCAAGCAATCTATGAATGGTAACTCATCACAAAATTCTGGTTGGTAACTCATCACAGAGTATTACCGGTTCATACAAAATGTCGGTTCAAGAAAAATGTTGGTTGCTGGTTTGACACAATGAAGACTAGGAAGTATGTGTTCTGCCACTTTGATCCTTTGTACTTCTTGAGATCCTCAAACCGCTTGGGGTTAACATGCCACTTCAGACTAGTAAACACATTTTGCAAAACACCAATAGTCTAACGGCTATAATACAACATACTGGTTGCAACATATTTCGGTTGAGCTTAGGCTCATACATATAAAGAAGATCTCAATGCAAGTGTGTGTCCATCAATGACAATCACATCATAAACA
Source organism: Cryptomeria japonica (assembly GCF_030272615.1). Classification (NCBI taxonomy): domain Eukaryota; kingdom Viridiplantae; phylum Streptophyta; class Pinopsida; order Cupressales; family Cupressaceae; genus Cryptomeria; species Cryptomeria japonica. Next base: position 51,801,261 of record NC_081409.1, read on the forward strand.
TAAAAAATACCAAAAATCTCCCCCTTTGGCATTGATGGCAACACTTAGGAAAATAAACTTTTGACATCTAAGTGTTTTACAACAAAATTATGCCATTAGCAAAATTGCTCCCCCTAAGCATATACACTATCCCTTTAACAATATAGTGTATAACTATTTTGTACATAGAGATATCAGAGCATACATCAAAAATTTAAATACCAGATACTTCTCCCTCTTAGAATACTTCTCCCCCTTTGCCAACAATGACAAAGTACAGCTGAACAACCCCTGTTTCCATTTGGTATTAAAATAATAAAAGTTTATGACAGTAAGGAATAAAACTTGGCAAAAACAGAATTAAATTCTTGCAAGAATTGTTTCATAGATAAAGACCAGGACTCAAGTAGGGAGGTGGCTACTTCTTTCTCTGTCTGCATCTGCGAGACCTGTTCTTCCATGGCATCAATTGTGCTCATCTCCTGTGTCACTATTAAGGCATCCAGATTTAGATAGCACTTCTGAAGAATTTGCAGACATGGGAGTAGAACTAGTTGTAGCTCCTGCAAATCTCGAGACTAGGTGCTGATCTCATGCTCCATTTTTGCTGTCTAGATGTGAAACTAGTGAATGGTTTGCCCATAGGTTGTAAAGGAGTCATAAGGCAGCTTGAATGTGCTCATGTAGGACTGCAAGTCAGATTAAAGCTTTTGCTTTTGTGCAAGCACATCATCACAGAATAGATGGGGTTGGCAAATCTTGCTGAGTAGAAGATTACCCTCATCCAGAGCGTCCCTTATATCCTTTTGCACTTTTTGGAGTTTAGTCCGGAGCCCATTTAACTTCTTCACCAGAGCAGTATTTAGAGTCTTTTGATGCTCTTTCTTAGAATTTACCTCTGCTACCTCTTCTAAGCTCTGCACTTGATCATCTACTACTGTGCATAGGAGCTTTAGGTGTGCCAATGATGAGTCAGTGCTAGGGAGGTTTGTACCAGGTAACAAATTAGTAAGAGTGTCCACTGCAGCTTGGATCACATCTTCCTCCTTCTTCCTCCTTAACACCTCAAGGCATTCTTGAGCAACCTTGATGCTCTACAGTAGCTCTATTTCACTTGCAGACTGGAGGTCAATAGGACTGGTAAGGTCAACCAGTTTGGCTTGACTACCGGTTGCCTTAGGTGTCTCCATTTGCGTGCTTTTTGCCGCTTCTCCTACCTTGTCTTATTTTGTTTTCTTCTTTGCCGCTTCTCTTCTCTTTTCCTTTTCCTTCTCTTCCTCTTCCTTCTTCCTTTTCTCTATTTCCTTCCACTTCTCCTCTTCCTTATCTTCCTCTTCCTTCTTCTTCACGTCTTCCTTTTTCTTCTCTTCTTCCTTTCTCTTTTTCTCATCCTCTTCCTCTTTCTTCTTCCTTGCATCTTCTTGTTTCTTTTTCTCTTCTTCCACTTCTTTTCTTTTCTTTTCTTCTTATTTTCTCTTTTCTTCCTGTTTCCATTTCTCCTCATCTTCTTCCTTTTTCTTCTTCTTTGCTTCATCCTTCTTCTTCTTCTCCTCTTCATCTTTCTTCTTCTTCTCCTCTTCCTCTTTCTTCTTCTTCTCCTCTTCATCTTTCTTCTCCTTCGCTTGCTTCTTCGCTTCCTCCTTTTTGTCCTCTATTTCCTCTTGCTTTATTTCCTGTGCAACCTGTCTTGTTGCTTCCGATGGCGTACCCTAAGCAATATCTTCTCCATCCAGAGCATCGACATCAATAGTGTCGATTGGTTCAGTAACCGGATTTCCTTAATCATCAAAAGCTTCATCCAGTTTTGTTATTACCGGTTCTTGCTCAGCCTTATAATTGGCTTCAGCCACTTGATGCATTTTTAGAGCTTCTAGAGAAAGGGTGTGTGTAGTCTTGAGCACTTCTTTACCCTTCCCTTCAAGTAATAGGAGTCTTCTTCTTCTCATGAAGAAGAGGCCTTTGTATTTGTTCATTACTTCAAACAGTTCTGAGTTTGATACATGAGGAAAATGTTCAGCAAAAACTTTCTCTCTCATTTCCTATTCCTGCTCTATGGCAATGCACCATTTATTGTCTAAGGACTTATACAAAGAATCCAGTGTCTCAGCTCTAATTTTTGAAGGTGACCAGTCATTTATACATAAATACTAAATAATTTCTTTTTCTACCGCTTGTTTTTCATCATCATTAAAGTCATCAAAATAATCAATCAAATCATTCAACACTTTTATCCTAATATTTTTGATGGTTCTTTAACAATGTGTCAAAGGTTTGTAGGAGAAGATGTCAATATTTACCGGTGCCAATGATGTCGGTTCATTCTTTGTCTTTTTCTTTTCTTGACGTGTCTTCTTTGGTTTTTCCTCAGACACAATTTCTTCTGAGTCTGGAGAGGTATTCCTTGTCTTCCTCTTTCTCTTGAACACTTTAGTAGGTGCCGCTTCACTATAAGACTGGCTGTAGTAGCCGATGCTGATGCTGAGGGCACTATTTTTGCCTTCTTCACTAAAGGTTCTTTTCCTTTCTTTGCTGAGGGTTCCTCAATCGGCTTTATCCTTTCTAGGTGGGTGTCAGTTCTTTTTGCCTTAGGATCAAGCAGTGAGGCAATAAGGGTTGAGGCATATCCTTCTAGCATATCATTCATTACCTCATAGCCCATAGGCTCCACTTCCTCCTGTCTGGGCTCAACTGCCTCCATTATGCATTGATCATTTTTAATGGTGAAACAGATATCATCTTCATATTTCTTGACAATATCACTTGATATTCTCACCCTCTGACTCATTTTGCGTCTAAACTCATCAAAGTACTTGTTTAGATCTTTAGGGTAACCAGTTCCAACTACTTGAATGCTTTCCTTGATTTGCTTCATTACCGGTTGGTCAGCAGACCACTGGACATCACCTACTCTTAGAAAATAGCCTTGGAAGTAAGAGAATAGCCCAACCAGTAGTTTTCCAAACTTGAACCTCAATTCATTATCTTGTTTGATTGATTTCAAATTCAATAGGAGTTGCCTTTGCATCCCGGTGCATAGGTCAAATGATGCATCCTATAAGCGGCATTTACCGCTACAACAGATACATAGTTAATTTTGCTGGCTAAGAACGTCTGGTATCCAATCACCATAAATGCATATTTCACCAGATTGTCCTTGATAGAATTGACGGTCATACCTCGTGAGTTGGTCACTAAATTGATGAGCTTGGACATTTCAATTTTGCTTACCGTCCTTAGGGCTGGCACTTCCCCTATATTGTAGAAATCGGTGACGACATGAATTCCTTGTGGTGTTGTATCATGTGTTCTTTCTAGGTACATCTTGTCACCATGAACTCTGCTCAAAATGATCCTAATGTGATCATCGGTAAAATCCTCCAGGAAATAAACAACATTGTGGAGCTTCTTCTTCTCCAAGATACTATACTTCGGTTTGATCTTTTTATCTTGTCCACAGAACAAACCTAGCTGTGAGTCTATGTAATCTGAGATTCCCTCTTCTACTATCACACCAGCTAGAACTTGTGATAGGGAATTATATCTAGACTTGCTTTGAATAAAGCTTGCTAAATCTACAGATGTACTAGAGCTAGTATGGGATGTAGAAGCCATGATAGAAACTGAAAACTCAAAAAATACCTTTTGAAAAACATGAATTTAGGGCTTTCAGATTCTTCTCCACCTCACACTCCGTCGGTTGCAAAATCACCACTTTGCATTCTTCACTTAACAATTTGCAATTTGAATTTGAATCTCCTTCAAGGTTTCTTAAATTCTCAAAATTGCAGTACAAATTGCTTTGTCATCGTTCTGCACTTGAAAACCTCCTTCACTTCGAAAACTGATAGTGAGAAATGATTTGAAAAATCCTTTTAAACATATTCCTCACCTACCGCAATTAATGCTCCACCATTAGGGCGTAAACCCTAATTTTCCTTTTACTATTTTTGATCTTCCACCTATTTATAGGTATCGCATACTGGTTAAGGTCTTTTACCAGTGTAAACCAGGGGTTCAAAACATTTCACTGTTTGCTCTCCCTAATCTTTTTTGAAGCTTAGTTTGTCGGTTCTGTGATTTCCACACTAGGTGCAGAAACCGGTTCCTCTTGTAACATTGTTGGTTTCTTCTTCCAAGTTTTGTTCATGTCCACTTGAACAGTGTCAACATCAATTTTTTCTTCTGAAGTGACCGGTATATCATCAGATATGTTCTTTCTTGATCTACAGAATCTGGCAATGTGACCCGGTTTGTTGCAGTGATAGCAGACCAATCCAGGTGCTCTCCAAGGTCCATTATTCATGTTGTCCTTCTTCCTTCTACATGTTGCAGCAGTGTGACCATGACCGTGATAGACCATACAATTTTCTCTCCATCCAGTTGCCACTTGATAGCCACCACTTCTTGGCTGATGATTGAAGGCACTAGACCGGTTGAGATTTTGGTTCATAAAAGGTTTAGGACCAACTCCTTGGGTCCTCTAAGGATATCTACCAATGCTGTTCATAACTAACATGCATTTAGATGCTCTATGCCCATTCTTGCTGCATGCATAACAGTTACCATTGAATCTATAGGATCTAGGCTTATCATTTAGGAAATAACGAAAATTGTTGTAAGCCTTACTCCTACACACATTTGCAGTATGTCCTTCTTTAAGACAGTTAAAGAAAACATGTTTAAACTTTTGCTTACCTTTATCCTTTGATGTCAGTTGTTTCTTTGATGTTCCAACATTTGTATCAGAGGTCTCACCTTCCTCATGACCGGAATAACCAAGTCCATTGGTATTCTTTGTCGGTTTGGCAGATTCAAGCTTTTTCTCTAGCTTGATAGTACTCTTGTTGAACTTAGCAAGTATTTCCTTTGACTCAAACAGTTCTTTGGAAATAGCAGCATTTGTTTACATCAGGTTTTCATTCTCAGAGATGGCAATGTTCAGTTCTCCTTGCATGTCTTCCTTTTCCACTTTGCTCGCATGGAGTTGAGCAGTTAGGGCACTCATCTCTTGTTTCAACTTGGAGATTTCATGATCCTTGTCTTTGACCAGATCTTCAACTTTCCTCCGAATCTCAAGTTCTTGGCACATTCGTATAGTCAGTCCTTCCAATTCTTTTCTCAGGTTGGAATTGGATTCATTCAGCTTTTCTACTTCTTGAATCAGGGCTTCCATGTTTGCTTCATCAGAGGAACTATTTTCAGATAGCTCCATCAGCTTTTCTGCATGTTCTCTCCTTTTTGCTTTAGATGCCTTGTATTTGACCATAAGATCATCATAGGCTTGCTCAGAGTGAGTGAGCCGATGAGTAAGTTCCCTCAATGTGTATTCCCCCATATCTCTTTCCAAGTGGTTAAACTTATAGAAAGGTTGGCTCTGATACCAATTGATGAATACTAAGAGGGGGCATGAATTAGTATACCAAAAATCTTTGCACTTAAACACTTTGCAAGACTAAACAGTAAACCGGTAAAATAGTTTAGCAGACAAACCAGTTAACACACATACAAACCAAATAGCTAATAATGCATTCACCCACAAAAGTACAAACACCATAACACAAGAGATTTTCACATGGAAAACCAAATGGGAAAAACCACAATGAGATGGAACTCACAAGTAACTATCTGTAGAATAGGAACCAGATCGGTGAAGGTCTTACAATGTTCTTTACCAAAACAGATCCTGTTAGGAATCTCAATCTCTGTTAGGAGATAAGTCCAATTAAAGACTACCTTGCTAGAGGATTTTAGATCCACAGATGTGAACCACCTTGTTAGAGGATTTACAAAAGGCTTTTGGGCCTACACGGTTAAGGGCTACAGACTTGTCAAAGATGTGAGTAATCAACAAGTGATTGATCTAGCTAATTGCATAGATTGCTTGATTAGATCCTTGATGCTCATTCCTAATGCATTCCAGCATTACTTTAGTCTTCTACACATTCATATTCTCTTCAACTCCTCAACCACCTTAAACCCTAGTAACGACATTAACTTTTCGCACCAACAACCTAAAACCCTAGACATGATGTCCTTATAAAGGAATCTGATTTCATGTCGGTCCAATAGGATTACAATCCAATTCCCTAGGTTCAATGAACCTGGACATACTTGGTAACACGACACAAAAAGTACCATTAAAGTGTCGGCACCATCAAACAATCAGTGGATGGTAACTCATCACAAAATGCTGGTTGGTAACTCATCATAGAGTATTACTGGTTCATACAAAATGCCGATTCAAGCAAAATGCCAGTTGCTCATTTGACACAATGAAGACTAGGAAGTATGTGTTCTGCCTCTTTGATCCTTCGTACCACTTGAGATCCTGAAACCACTTGGGGTTAACATGCCACTTCAGACTGGTAAACACATTCTGCAAAACACCAATACTCTAATGACTATAATACAACATACTGATTGCAACATATTCCGGTTGAGCTTAGGCTCATGCATATAAAGAAGATCTCAATGAAAGTGTGTGTCCATCAATAACAATCACATCATAAACATAAAAAATGTGAACAAATGCTTGGGTTCTTCCTCTTAGAGAGAGAAGAGTAAGTTTTATATAGGGATTTATGTCTTCCTTTGTCCTTGATGCAAATATGGAGAAATGTTGAGATGTGCAGAAACATTGATCTAGTGATGCTGAGAGAGTTGTATATTTTTTGTTGGTGTCCCAGTAATGAATATTGTCATCAATGAAAAATGGGGAGATTATTGCAAATATAATTTGATGTTTTCCATTAATGATTTTCATTGATGTCAACATGTCATTTTGGGATCGCTTCTCAAGATTGGTGATCTGAAAGATGTGTTCCTAAAATTTTTGGTGCTCTGGAAGATTTGTTATAGTTGATATTTTGTTTTTTCATGTTGATGGTAATCCAAATTTCTCTATTTACCAGATATGGTATTGATCGATTGTATTCATAAGTATCTTGGTTCCATTCTTAGTTTTGGTAAGTTGGGTAGTGCTATTATCGGCTCGATTCAGTACAAAATTGGAGAATGAGTAGTGGCATTTGTGTAGCATATGAGTCATGATTTGGGTTTGGTATTTGTGTTAATTGTAATGTGTTGATCTGAACAATGAAGTGTGTTGTGGTATTGTATACTTCTCATTCCTTCCCACAATCAAAATATTTCGTGGTGACCTATTACAAATCTCCGTTTGGTCGAATTAGAAGATTATGTGGTCTGAAGATAGTATGTATAAGAAGATGATCTGATTGTGTGGATATATGGAAGATATGAGACACAAAAGAAAAATCCAATTGATGTTGATATGTGAAGTGTCTTGTTGTTGAGAGGCATTGGATGCAGTTTCAATATTGCAATTTATGTCTAAGTGGTGGATTCTCTTTTCTTTCTTCTCCCTTCAATAGTGAGCCTTTCTAGGTAGTGAGCCCTCTTGTAGTGAGAATTTTTGCAACAATCCACCTATTTTTAAAAATCAAGTTAATCAGTGCTATATATTGAGAATTGACATTCTTCACGGTTTTTCCCTTCTTGGGTTTTCCACATTGTATATGGTGTTCATCATGTGATCTATTTTTTGCATGTTTTTTTCATTTTATATCCGCTTTAATTAAATATGTTGGTTATTATATATCTATGAAAGAATTAACGAAAAATATTAAGTTGTCAACTGATTCATGCCCATTCTAAGGTGCCCAAATATTTAACATATTTGTGCTCTTGTAATAGCATTCAAAGGGTAATATTAGTGATTGAAATATTTTTTATTATCGAGGTCTCTTCAACTAATTATCTTGGATGCATTTTTTTTAGTACTAAACCTTCTTTCATGTGTCTTTGATTTTGTTTATCTTTGTGTTTATATGTGTCCTTACACATGGTTGTACAAGATGAGATCCTTAGTTTGGGGGCTTTTTCCCTTGAAGTTAGTGATGTATTATCTCTATGTAGGGTTTCCCAATGCCTCTTCTTTTTCTCTTCCATCTACTTTACCAAGAGTATTTGTGTAGGATCATACTCCCATTAAAGTTGGGTCTAAACTTACTATCCTAAATTACATCCCTATGCAATTTATTTTTAAACTAGACCCTATTTTAGCATGTATGACCTCTCGCATCTAGTTCAACTCATCACAACCCAATTATAAATATCATTCTATCATCTCCTCCTCATTTAGGACCTCAGGTCCTAATTTATGACCATCTTGGAGGGAGCAAGCGGCCTAGGGCTCCCCACTCCAAAAAGCAAGTTTCATTCATCACTCTACTCCCCCTAATCTGGTGTCAAATTTGGTGCACACAAAGGTCAATTGGATTTAGTGTGGGATCATTTCCCATGTTGGTCAGCTCCATGTTTTTCACCTTAAAATGCTTGGGAAAGGTATATAAGAAACTTGTATCCTCTCTCATTTTGGAGAACCAATAATCAACTCACAGAGAGATCATAGTTTCAAGTTAGCATTAAAGTCTTCAATCATTAAAGAATTCTAGTATTCAAGCATCCATTATGGAATTCTTCAACAACCTTCATGAAAGCATGTCTTTTATGATTTTCTTTTAGGTATTTTGTGTGGAGTCATGTTATTGCGTCAACATTCATGATCATCTTCAAAGAAGAATTTGCATCACTAAGGTATAAGACTCTTCCATTTTTAGATCTAGCCTCTGGTACCTAACAATAAATTTTCCTTTCAAGATCATTTTAATTCTATTTGAAAGTTAATTCCAAAACTGATGTTTGACGTAGGAAAATTGTTTTCTCCATGAAAATTTCCCCTGTTTTTTGTGTGTAAGAACAAGTAGAAAAGCTACAAAAACCAGGTGTACACTAATCAAGTGGAGATCTATAGGTTTTAATTAATTAGAGCTGAAATTGATGGGAGAAATCCTAGTAGGGCAATTGAGTGTCAGGAGCAAGCCAAGCTGGACAACCGAGTCCCTACACTTTTGCCTCAAATTTGGAATATAGGTTAGTTATATTTTTCCTTACTATCTCCTTTACTAAAACTGGGTTCTTAGTTTGTGGTAGTCTAATACATGCAAAATAGATCATCTCATAACTCTTCTCACTATTTGCATAGTCACTTTCAACACATAACAAAATATCATTGAATTTAGGGCAACTGAGTCCCTACACATTTGCCTCAAATTTGGATTGTAGATTTGTTATAGTTCGCCTTACTATCTCCTTTATTGAAACTAGGTTATTAGTGTATGGTAGTCTCATACATGCAAAATAGCTCATTTTCTCACTCTTCCCACAATTTGCATAGTCACTTTCAACTCATAATAGAGGATCATTGAATTCACCTTGTGCTCAAGGATCTTGAGCTAAATGGATCATCATACTTACAATATAAGAGTAGAATAGGCCTAGGATTATTAATTTGAATACAAAAACTAGTGAACCCTATTGCACTACCTTATAGTCACCTTTGGCTCCTACACCATAACCTCTAAGGATTCATCATGTTCCTTTGTCTGCTCCTAAAAAAAATTGAGGAAGGTTGCTTGTGACTATGTGTGCAAGACTTATTTCAATAGCACCTCTTGATCCATTGGTTAGGCCTTCTCCTTTGATGGAAATGGCTCTAAAGGCCTATCCCATGGAGCATGATACTTTTGAGCCTTCTTAGGCTTTTGTACCCTGTCCTCATTTATGCTGAAACCAACTTGCATATGAGCATAAGAATTATTAGTAAATGATGGCACAAGAGAATGAGAACACCCTAATGGCTAAGAGTGAGTCATCGATGTTTACCTCTGGCTTCACTATTTTCATACCTACTCCTACCCTTGTTTCTCCTACTGACTATACACCTATTGTATTTTTTGTGTTGTTGTCAACCACTCAATAGTCTAAAGATGAACCTCACATTAAAAGTGTATGTCTTTATCGCTCCCTCCTTGGAGCTACCCCTTATCACCACCTTCTCATAATTTCCTATATTCTCCCAACTTGTTGACATGCCACATACAGAGGTGGTACCTAGTGTGGCCTTGTCTAAATTTGTTGTTGTGCAACCTCTTCTTTGTTTGAGTTTACTTCATGTACTCAAGTCCACCATGGTTGATCGAAGGTGCCCAACTCCACATAAACCTGTATAAATTTGAGTAGGGCCTCCTTCCTAATAAGAAAGAAATAAACTAAGGTTCTAGGATCCAAAAAAAATAAACAACACAAAATTTTGATAGATATTTTTGGAAATAGATTCACATCTAATTAGAGAGATACCAAATAAAATATTTCATTCTTTTCACATGAGAGATGTGATGCATAATCTATTTTCTCATTTAGGCACCTTAGTTCTCCATTTATGTTGAAGATAATAATTATGGTGGGTACATTCCAAGGTGTCATTGTACTCATTGCAAAAAAAATGAAATAGAAAATCTATAGAGATCTCCCTTCGCTACTTAACCATAGTACCATATCAACCATCTTTATTCCATCTCCCTTTATTATTCTTTTTCTTCATCATTTAGTTAGGTAATCATGTCTTTTGCATTACACTCTAGATAATTATAACTCGTAATATTCCAAACAACAACAATTAAAATAAAGAAATCAAAATTCTTAGTTCTCAGCATAGTTACTAAACTCATCATGTCAATAATTACCCAGTATATATTTTATTTTATGTGGGATGTCAACTTAATTATCCTATGATTTCCAATATTTAAACTTTAGCCCTTCATTGTTTAAGGCATTCACAAACTTATTTCCTTCTCTAAATATATGAGTGATCTCCCAAGTACAAACCAAATCAAGAACATACATGCTATGCTCAATATATTTGTTTATCCTTCATATATAAGACATTGTTAACCTAATTAGGTTAATCATAGGATTTGAATCACATTTAATAGAAATCTTATTAAACCCATGAAAGATAATCCTTTTTAATCCCTACCAAAGATCTATGGCTTCACCTTAATTATTAGTTTTTGTCCCTACATTTTTAGCATATAATTCTATCATCTTTCCCCTAGAATCTCAAATTCGTCTTGTAGCAACAACAACTCTAAGGTTCCTCTTACTAAACTCATCAAAATTTAACTTTACCCAATCATGCTCATTCTTAAAATCTATTTGATGACTCTAATTTTATTCATACTATAGGTAACTCCCCACCACCATTTAACATACAACTCAAGGAAGGTGGCAAACTGAAAAACATTTTGGTTTTTCATATGATTTATGTTCTCACTAATTGCATTCTTCAAAATTTGGAAAATCTTCTTATGATTCTTAGTATCTTTGCTAAAATCTCTATTATTCCTCTCCTTCCATATGCACCAAGAAATGAAGGGGGCAAATTGGTTCTAAATATTCTTCACCACCAGATGCCTAAAAGAAGAGTTAGTTCTCCAAATATAAATAATTTTTTTAATGGTCTAAGGAAAAACCTAGTAACATGTAGAGAAGGAAGCACTTCTTCCCAAACTTCCCTAGTGAGTTTGCGTTGTATGAAAGGATGATCCACCAATTCCTCTTCCTTGTAACATAAAATTAACATATTTAATAACTAAAACTCTCTCTAGATCATATTATCCATGGTTATGGTTTTGTTATTGTTATATGTCTACCAAAAATGAGAAATTTTAGGGTTAATTTGCTTATCCCAAACTAGTCTTCAATTAAAATCCTTATTTCAAAGATAGTGTGCACCCATTTTGTAGGCAAAGAAAATCAAGAAGCTTCTTATAGAGCTTGGTTGCCATATAATCTCATTATTTATTTTAAGGTCAAATAACATGAAATATCTAATAGTTTCAATAAATTGGTCTTTGATTTCCCCTTGGGAAAGAGTTGAAGTGGAATAAGTTTCCCCTTAGATTGTCCTTTTCTCCATTTTACATTGTCAAAAAATTTAACCTCAAAATGTCAAGAGAGAGGGTCAAAAAAAAATTCCATGAATAAGGGTTTGGAACCGAGGGCTACCTTACCAATGCAATTGTCCTTCCAAAAATTGATCCTAAGCCCATTATAAAACCACCATCTAATACCCTATCTTATGATTTTATTGGAGTTCAAAATTTTATTCTAGATCACAAACCCTTTAGGTGTGGAGTAAAACAAGTCTTCTTCTTTGAGGTATTTTACATGAGTAGGTCCAATCATTATCTAAGGATCTCATATTCCATCTAACCTTGGCAATAAGAGATTTATTAAAGGGTTGAAGCTTCCTTTGCCCAATATTAATATTATGTTTATTTTATAGATATTAATAATTTGACATATAAATGTATGTCAAGTTGAAGTTAATTTTTTATTTTTCTTAGCACACTCATACCATTACAATCTATTCCTGACTTTCACAAATGACTTGTGTAATAAAATTATACGCATCTCTTCAAAATACAGATTTATTTTTATTTACTTAGTAATCATTTTATTCACTTAAAAAAATGTTTTAATTTTGTTTTAGAACTATTAAAGAATAATTTTACTTAAATTACATGACCTTACTTTATTTTGTATACATTAAGTGTTATTTAATAATTTTAATTTTCCTTTTAAAATAAGCTAGTTATGTTTGTCTTTATTACTGTGATGCCATTTTAGAGAAAATAGATAGTTTGATGAATAAATAAATATCATCTTAAATATTAAAGTCAAATATTAATCATTACATGCTAACATAGTCTTGTTGTCACTACATTTCTAGAATGCTTCTCAAAATAATTATCTACAAATTAAAGTATATAATTATGCAATTCACAACAAAAAAATGTCATGATATAATTGTACACATAAAATTAGAAATATAATCAACATACTTTAAAAAAAACCTAAAACTACCTAGTTCATTAGGTTCAAAAAGCTAGTCTTCTTGTTGACCCTCGAGTAGGAGTCATTTGTAGGGCCCTTGAGTAAGTTTGTGTGAAAGTTAAACTTTAATAATGCCTCGAAAGGAAACCTAGGCTCAAGTAGATCAAGATGTGTGGCTACAGACCATTTAGGTGGAGTGCTAACTGTGAAAAACTAAATTCTTGGGCTTCACGACTAATAATGATGCAAATATTTTGATCGCATATCTTGGCGTAACTTCTAGCTTCAGATTGAAATCAAGAAAACTACAATGAGGACTTTCTCTAATTACAGTTAACTTGATTCATCAAAAATCTACCCCCGATTGAAAACTAAAAAAATGGCATAAACCAATTTGTGGTTTAATAACCAAATTTAAAGAATTCTAAATCTTAAATGTTTTTCATGAAGGAAATGAATTGAATGATGAACTCATGAACAAGGCAGCAGGATAGGGATAAGGGATGTAATCAATTGGTGGACTAGTGTTTGATCAATAGATTGCATCCTTATTTTTTTAGGCTAGTCATGTCAGGACAAAGGTGATCAAACAAATTATTTGGATACATGTATCTTCTAGATCTAAGAATGTGACAAGATAGGGGTGGTCTTGAGATGTCCTCCTTTTTTCCACAACACTGTTACATTCTTTGATCCCTAGAGTAAACATCCTCCATTATTTGGATGTGTCGATAATACTGTTTTGTTGTACAAGATATATTGAAAATAATGTTCATGATGGGTTCAAGTTTAGAGATTCTTTGACCAACATAGCACCTGGATACTTAGTAAGTATGATTTTAATAGAAATTGAATGATAATATTAAGTCCTAAGGGTGAAGGACTATACTATTTATGAATGGAGGAAGATGTGAAGTGATAGGGAAGGAGAATTTTTATTAAATGTGTGTTACATGAATGACAAATTAATTTATATTCATCTCTTTATTAAACGACAACATAGTGGTGACTCACATCCCTTGGAGTTTGGTACAAGACAATGGCGAATAAGAATCAAGATATAAAGGGGTTACATGTTAAAAGAAAACTTGGAATCACACAAATGACAATTTTCACATTACCCAATTTAGAAATCAAGCAAATAAGCGCTTTTAATCTATATTCAAAGAATAGACAACATACTCTACAACTGTAACACACTATTTACAAGGGAAAAACCCTCTAGAGGGAGAAACACAACCTCCAAAAGTAGATCTATCATCCATGTATTATTAGTAATGCACCATTACAAATACAACCATTAAATATTTTGAAACCCTAACCATTAAGAAGCACTCCGTGTGAATAAGAATGTAACCAAACATCCCATGTCATGCTTCCACCTCTAAAAATGCTAACTTGGCTTATCCAAACAACTACCATTGTGGTTGCTTTCATAGAAAAGCTCCAATAAAATCACCAAATGTTATTATATAAAAATCATGTGCTACTTATGCCATTGACCCCATGCATATTGAGAAATTGGTGCAGGAGCACCTATGAAGACCTATGAAGACCCATGGAGACAAGGTGCACTAGGGTCATTGATAGGCCCTCATGGAGAATCAAAGGGAAATGAAGTTTAAAAGGCCTTTAAGGTCTTAAAACAATGTAATAATGGCCAATAGAGCCTAAATGTACAATGAAAAGTAATAAAAAGATCAAAAAGTGTAAAATTGTCAATGTTGGCAATTAGGCCTAGAAAAGGCTAAAATTGGGTTTTGAAGGGTAGAATAGGTGTGTGAAGAATAAACCATGTTTTAAATGTTTGTAAGGTCATCTTAAGACCATTTTTGTGTGTTGATAGAGTTATTGTAGTGCCCTTACCCTAGTCATCTTTGTAAAACCAGTTTGACCTTGGTTGACTTTTTTATGTGGCATCCATGGATGGTTGATTTACCATTATGTAATGTTGTAATCAGATATTATGATTATTGTGCATACCTCTTAATGTGCTTTCGCATCAATTCTTATGTAAGTTTAATTGTTCTCCTGATTCTTGTTATTAATCTCAAGCTAACACTTTCATTATATATATATATATACATATATATATGTATATATATATATATGTATATATATATATATATATGTATATATATATGTATATTTTTATGAATACATATATGTATATATACATATATCTATACATACATATATATACATACATATATACATACATACATATATACATACATATATACATACATACATATATATATATATACATACATACATACATAAATATATATATATATATATACATACATACATATATACATATATACATACATACATATATATATATATATACATACATATGTTTGTGTGACTCATGGTTGTAGGAGATTGCAGGAACAGTACCGCCTAGGTGCGAGGTCCATCTTCACCTGGATTCGTAGGTTTGAGTGTACCTCTTTGGTCCTTAGAGTTTGGATTAGGTGGTCATAAATCCCTCATTTTACCCTAGTCGTGCTTAAGTGAGCATCATCTGTGGTTTGTCAGTTTCCCTTTCCGTTTGGGTTTGTGGGTTGTGTATTTGGTTGGCTTTCTTGGGTTGCGTGATTTGCGTGTGGTAAAATTGAGTATTTAATCCTAAGTATATAATTTTGATTTAATGTGTTCTTTCACACATAAGTAATTAAGGAACTAAATTAAATAGGTTTCTTTTATGTGATTAATCAATAATTAAAAATTTCTCTATTCATGTTTGTAGCAAGTTCAATTTAATGGTTAATTTTTAAAAATGAATCTATTCATTTTATGCATTTTGAAAGGAAGGATTTAAATTTATTCAAAATATAAATAATTTGATCTCTTTTGTATTTTGGAATAGAAAGGTTAATTTCAATTATTTAAGAAAATCAATTTTAATTAGAAAAGCAAGTTTAAAATATATATATTTGATATAGTGTGAAAGATTGATTTTGGGATTTTATTTTAATTAAAAATATTTTACCCTGATTAATATTTTGAAATATAAATGTTAGTTTTGTTAATATTGAGAAAATAAGAAATTAAATGAGAAAGAGAAAGTATTTTTTATTTTTCTAATTAGAAAAGCAAGTTTAGAATATTTAAATAGTTTGGAAAGAATGATTTTTCATTTTATTTAAAAGTAAGTGTTTTAAATTAAAAAATAAGAGATTAGGTCTAATATTCTTCCATTTTAACCTGGGTTTGAAAATATTTTTGGGGGATTATTTTTGGAGATCATTTTTGGAAAACATTTTTTTATGGAGAAGGATTTTTGGAGGAGATTTGGGCATTATGGGAAGAAGGATTTCTTGAGTTGTAGGTTGGGGCTCTTCATCAAATCTTGCCAGGAATGCTAAATGAGGTAGGATTCTAGTTCATCTCTTTGATTTCTTGTAATATTGGGATTGTATGGTTTTAGGAAAGAAATCTAGTTGTGTTTGTAGATAATCTCTTATTTTGTGTGGGAAATGGAAGAGTTGTAATGAAATCACAAACTCAAACCCTCCTTTCTCTCTTACCAAACCCCCAGTTTAAAATGTTGGTTGTTTTCATAAACTTTGTTCAAACTCCATGAATGTTCTTAGATTTAAGCTTTAATTATGGAGAAATGAGTTTTTTTGGGGTAAGATTGGTTGAATGGCTGGATAAATGGTTGTAAATCAATCTTAGCTGCCAAGTATGTTGTTGTTTGGGAAAATTTATCCGCTCTCTGGGTCTGGTTATTCTAGAAATTATCAATATTTGTTATCCATGGACATTCTAGAAAATATGTTTTAGTCTTTGTATGAGTCTGTGAATAAATGAAATATGGGGTTTTATTTATTTTTGTTTATATAAAATATAAAATGAAATTTTATAATAAAATTTCAATGGCAGATTTAGGGTTTGGAGGGCTGAGGAGCCTAAGCTCAACCCATGCCCCCTTAGCCCCCCCCTACAGGCTCGCAGTCTGTGAGGTCTGTGACCACACTGGTGGCCACAGAAGCCTGCAACACAATGGCGGCTGTGGGGACCAATGACCCCATGGTGGCCGCAAAGACCTACGACCCCAGGGTGGCCATAGAGTCCTGCGTCCACAGTGTGGAGGCCGTGGGTTTGCATCCACCATGGTGGCCGCAACCTTCGCAGTTAGGGCATAAAGGAGATATCAATTTATTTGTGGAAATGATCATCGACTTTATTTCCTTGAAAATTTGTATTTCCATTTTTGGAAACTCTATATGTGTGTTGCAAGAGATGAGATTTGATTATCGTTTCTGATAAAAAATGGAAATGATGTTTTATTTGAAAATGCATATCGTATTTTTAGTTGATTAATGTTTATTTTATTATATGTATGATGCTAATGAACTATAGAGAGTTAGTAAACCATAAATGTCATGTTTTTAGACATAGTAGACAGATAGAAAACAACTTAGATCTATTAGAAAACTGGATCATTTGTAACATTTAAACAATATGGAAGTAGATTGTCTTTCCCAATTTATGCCTATGCATGTTAAATTTTCTATATTTGCATTGGCTCAAGAAATGACAAGTCCTTGATGGTGAATGTAGAATATTGTTGCAAGTTGATTTGGGTACTTGTTTATGTCCTTGAATTCGAGTATTTACTGTTTCATGTGTTGGTGTTGTATCCGGTCATGTCCTGTTGTTTTTGCCCTTGTGAGAACCTGATATCTATGTTAGACCATGGGTTACTTATGATGGGTTGCGAAGACTTAGTTTTGTGGATCCACCAGTCGATTATTGTGTTTGTTTCTTATTATTTTCTGTTGGATCCTTTTTCCTATTCAGGGATCATTCTTGTATTTAATGACCAATGTGGTCATATGTATTATTTGTTTAAGTACGCCTTGATGGCAGGTTGTAAATGATGTGAACCTTATGCATTCTACACCCTATTATTTTATCAGAGGGGTCTTGTAGTTGAGCAGACCCAGAGATGTAGCCCACTAGGGGTGAACCCCGATAGCATGTATGGATGGCATTATGTTAAAATTTGTAATGTGGATTAGGTGATGTTAATCGTAAATGCATGTATGTAGTCATCTCATTAATGCGGTAATTTCGATCACGGAGAATGTAAATTAGAATAATTGGAATGTATTCATTTGTTGATAATGCAATTAACGTATGTTTGGAAAGAATTCATTAGTTTATTATAAAATTAAAATATGTAATATATTAGATGCATGGCTTATGTTTTAATAAAAGTTTGGGAAAAATGAATGGCTAAATTGTAATGGAAGAACTCACCATGGCATCTATATCATTAACCTTAATGAATGAACTCATCATGTTATCTAAATTTTAATTCTAATGGATGAACTTCATTATGCTATCTATATTTTAACTTTAATGGATGAACTTCACTATGTTATCTACATTTTAACTTAATGGATGAACTCATCATGTTATCTATATTTTTAACCTTAATGGATGAACTCATCAAGTTATCTATATTTTAACCTTAATGGATGAACTCATCATGTTATCTATATTTTCAACCGTAATGGATGAACTCGTCCTGTTATCCATAATTTTAAGTAATAACTGGTAATTAAATAAATCAACTTAATTGGGTTAATTAGTGTGGCTTGAGTTAAGTGTTGAATCAAGTAATCACATTGGGAAACCCTTTAAGTGTTAGCTAAGTATTTTGCTATGTGATCTGAGCTTAAGATAACTCATTGTATCATTATTTTGTGTTTAAAACTCTTAAAAAAAAAAGTATTTGCACTCTATTCTTGAGTTTTAGCCTTATCCCTTCGGGGTTTCCTAGTGGGGCATTACATTTGGTATTAGAGCCAGGTTGCAAACACTAGGATCTCTGGTGTCGCTTGTGCCCTTAGTTGGTGTGAGGTGTATCAACCTTATGTTGTATGCTTGTCCTGCTTTTGTATGCGTGTGATTGAGGCATAGGATCTTGAAGATCTTAAGTACTTGTTTTGAGAAGACCTTAATTGTGTGTGACATGTGTGTTCACACATTGTTCTCACCTTCATATTGGTGCTTTTGAGTGATTGTATATGTTTATTTTAAGATTGTGATCTAGCTCAGTGTTGTCCATTGGAAGGACTTGTATGGTAGATGTTAATACTTATTTTGTAGCAAATTGAATGATTATCACCCTTCCTGCTCTTTCTCTCTAGAAATTAAATGTTTGTTTACGTGTATTTATCTCTTATGTGAATTTTCTTATTGCAAGAGAAAGGTTGTGACTTCTTGAACCCTTGTGTGAACCTATGATGCTTTTGTGCTTCTAGATAATATAAAAGGGCTATGGGTTTAAGAGTTCATTTTAATTATTGGGAGAAAATTGTATGTTTACATTAAAGAATTCTCCATGTGTATATTGTAGGAGTAACATAATTAAATCCTATCTTAAGTAACGTGAATAATATGCAAAATAACGGTTTTGTGAAACTGCCTTGTTATAAAAGATGTATAAAAAGGGAACATGTTATAGTGGCTAAGAGAGTGCGTTAATGTGTTCCATGAAAGATTGTTCTATGTGTTTCATAATACCAACTCAATTGAGAACCTATTTTAACAATTCTAAATTGAACTAGCTTTTGGATATATATAATTCAATTATTATGATTAGAAAGGGCAAATGAAAAGCTTGTTTTATGTGCATGCATTAATATGTATTATTGAGTGGATAGCTCCTCGTTTACCTCCTTATCGTACCTTGAATTTTCAATAAAAGATTGTAGATTATGATATGTTTCGTATTAATTAAGAATAGTGAGTGTTCGCAAGAGGTCTTGCATTATTGAAAAGATTGTCTGTCTTGATCTCTGTTGTTTGGAAAACTAGAACATTCTATTGCAACCATAATAATTGGAAATGTCATGTTATGCCTATTGGCATTCTTTTAAAAATGATAGTGAAATGAAAACCATACAATTAAAATGATAGACTTATAGTGAGAAATTTTAGTATGTTGTGTGATCTTGTTAAATCTTGTGCTTATGTAAGAAATGGTTGGACTATCAAACTCTCTTTCCCTTCTCTTTGCGTAGATTATGAGATTTTTTTTAGAAATGCTACAAAAGACTACATTGATTTAAATAGAATGTTTATAAAGCATGTGAAATTGTATTTTTACATTTTGGCTTCATATTGAAAGATAGAAGTCTTAAGTTTTGGAAAGAAAATTTGCATGGTTAGTAACGTGAATATGAATGATTAGAGGAATTAGTGGAAGATATAGGAATGACATTAGTTCTTTACGTAATTCTAAATTGTAAACAATTTTCGTACTTGTATCTAGAATAAATTTTATTTAGTTATTCATGTGGGAAGCATAATTAAAACCTTCCTTGAGTAGATGATAGTGTACTGAAAAGTACTTCTCGTAAATGTGACTAAACCAGTACTCATGCTTTCGTTGTGTACTTTAAGAAACCCGTGCTTGTTATATGTGCCCATGGGATTGTGAAATAATCAACCATGGAGAATATGATTACCTATGGGTATGGGAATACCATACTGTTTGTGTTATTGCATGTTTGCTACCTTACTGAGTGCCAACCCATGGGTTGTTGAGAAGTCAGTATGTGAAGGGGTAGTATTAGAAGACACAATTCTTTGAATAGTATGGATTGACGTATGAGTAATGTTCGTACGAAGCGACTTTATCTTCTCTATTTCGAGGAAAAATATAGTTATATAATGATACTGTATTAAAGGTGTACTCAATACTTTCCCTTTTGATGAACCAATTTATAAGGTTTATGTGTGTCAGCCTATTCCTCTCCTTTATTTGAGCATATTGATGGCAGTTCTTGAGCATAGTGGTAGTGTATCTTGGAGGATCTTTTTCCTTGTCTTCATGAAAGGTATGTTATTTCCACATGAGCTGCCAATTGGCAAGAGTTGGTAGACATGTGGGTGGACCCTAGCCATGTATACCACTGGCTTACGATGAGTATCCTGTGAGGCATGTTGCTATGCGGGGTGTGACCTGCATGTGCCCTTTTTTTTGAGGTACACTGCCATGCAGGATACGTCCATTGCGTGCCTTTTTCAGTTGGAGTATAGCCATGTCGTGCTAAGACACGATGCAGGATGTAGTAGACATTGCCATGCAACCTACCGACTAGTTTAGTGTAGATCCATGCCGCATGACGACGCAATGTGGGGTGATGTCAAGGTGCACACTGCCATGCCATGTGGATGTGTGACTAGGCCACACCACATGACGAGATACTGCGATAGCTAGACGATTGTTCCTTCCTTCCTCATTGGTGGCTAGATGCTAGTCACATAGTGATGTTATGTGCAATTATGATGTTCTTATTTATTTCCTTGTGGGTCAGCAATTTATTTTATTTTGACCTTGAAGGTTTAGCGAGGATCTTGCGATCTTTTGCTTACTTGATTTGGTGTTGAAATTTCGGATTATTTTCTTCCCTTATTATTGAAATTGATGATTATTATCTTTATTCTTTTGTACTTGGGTGGCTAAATTGGTTTATCCTTATTGTTTTCATATGCTGGTCTTGTGTTGAAATTTGAATTCCTCTCCATGAATGCAGGAGACGGTCTTGGTTGAGTGTATACGAGGAATTAGACATAGGCAACCTTAAGGATGGGGGTATGTGAGGTTGTTAAACAACTAGGATCCACTACCTACCTATGTGTGGTGACTATCTCTTGGAGGCTAACCACCCTATGCAACAAGGGATGTTCATGAGGGTCTTGCATGGAAGGTAGCACTGCTATGGTGTGCCCTCGCACCATCAAGACCTTGAGTGAGATGTTGGATATTTATGATCACGTTATTTGTTCTGATATTAGGCATAGAGATGTTGATTTTGCATTTTGTCTATGACCAGGCATTAGACATGCTCGCATGTGGCCTTTTGTGTTGTGCATTCTAGTTATGTGGATGGTTATTATGTGTAATCGTGGAGTAAATTGTGTTAACTTGTCACTATGTTATGGGACATAGTCATTGGAAAGGTTGTTAAATGCTAGCAAGTGTAAACAATTGTGTTCTACATGTTTCTTTTATTTCATGAAAGCTAACTTAGTTGTAAAATTTGAACTTTGAAGCTAGTTCTATGGAATAAAATTTTATGATGAGGATGGATTGGTAAAAGAAATTGATCATGATGGCATGTTTCTTCTCATATTGATAGATGAGTATGGTAATTGTTTTTTACTTCTTTGTGTGCTTTATTTTGTTGTGATGAAAGGAAGAAACTTTTTTGTTTCTCTATTATGATTACAGATAATTCCTAGAATGTTATAAGAAATGTATAGTTTTAGATGTATCTTGCTGATGGATAATGGCTTTAGTAGAGAATTTAGCAATAATGTTTCAAGTATTTGTGAAAATATTCATATGTGAAAATTGATATTTGTTAAATAAGTTTTAGGGCTAATACGTGCTGCATGTTTTTCATCTATCCTTACGACTTCCGAGAGTAAGTCAGAGCCTAGGAGGGGAGGATGTAGTGCCCTTGCCCTAGTCATCTTTGTAAAACCGGTTTGACCATGGTTGACTTTTTTATTTGCCATCCATGGATGGTTGATTTACCATTATGTATTGTTGTAATCAGATATTATGATTATAGTGCATAACTGTTAATGTGCTTTCACATCAATTCTTATGTAAGTTTAATTGTTCTCCTAATTCTTGTTATTAATCTCAACTAACACTTTCATTATATATATATATGTATATATATATATATATATATATATATATATATATATATATATATATATATATATATATATATATGCTTGTGTGACTCATAGTTGCAAGAGATTGCAGGAATAGTACCACCTAGGTGCGAGGTTCGTCTTCACCTGGATTCACAGGTTTGAGTGTACCTCTTCGGTCCTTAGAGTTTGGATTAGGTGGTTGTAAATCCCTCATTTTACCTTAGTCATGCTCAAGTGAGCGTCGTCTGTGGTCCGTAAGTTTCCCTTTAAGTTTAGGTTTGCAGGTCGTGTATTTGGTTGGCTTTCTTGGGTTGCCCACTTTGCGTGTGGTAAAATTGAGTATTTAATCCTAAGTATATAATTTGATTTAATGTGTTCTTTCACGCATTAGTAATTAAGGAACTAAATTAAATAGGTTTCTTTTATGTGATTAATCATTAATTAAAAATTGCACTATTCATGTTTGTAGCAAGTTCAATTTAATGGTTAATTTTAAATAATGAATTTATTCAGTTTATGCATTTTGAAAGGAAGGATTTAAATTTATTTGAAATAGAAATAATTTAATCTCTTTTGCATTTTGGAATAGAAAGGTTAATTTCAATTATTTAAGAAAATCAATTTTAATTAGAAAAGCAAGATTAAAATATATATATTTGATATAGTGTGAAAGATTGATTTTGAGATTTTATTTTAAATAAAAATATTTTACCTTCATTAATATTTTGAAATATAAATGTTAGTTTTGTTAATATTGAAAAAAATAGAAATTAAATGAGAAAGAGAAAGGATTTTTTATTTTTCTAATTAGATAAGCAAGTTTAGAATATTTGAATAGTTTGAAAAGAATGATTTTTCATTTTATTTAAAAGAAAGTGTTTTAAATTAAAAAATAAGAGATTGGGTCAAATATTCTTCCATTTTAACCTAGGTTTGAAAATATTTTTGGGGGATTATTTTTGGAGAGTATTTTTGGAAAACAATTTTTTTCAGAAAAGGATTTTTGGAGGAGATTTGGGCATTATGGGAAGAAGGATTTCTTGAGCTGCCGATTGCTGCTTTTCATCAGATTTTGCCAGGAATTGATAATGAGGTAGGATTCTAGTTCATCTCTTTGATTTCTTGTAATATTGGGATTGTATGGTTTTAGGAAAGAAATCTGGTTGTGTTTGTAGATAATGTAATGCCCCTACCCTCGTCGACCTTGTAAAACCCATTTTGACCTTGGTTGACTTCCTATGTGGCATTCTTGAATGGTTGGTTAACCGTGATGCAAGGTTGTAGATTAGATAATATAAATAATTGTGCATACCTATTATTGTGCTTTTGCATCAATTCTTGTGTAAATGTAGTTGTTTCCTAATTCTTGTTATAAATCTCGAGCTAACGCCTTCAGTGAATATGTATATATATATATGTATGCTTGCATGATTCATGGTTGCAGGAGATTGCAGGTACAACACCGCCTAGGGTGAGGTTCATCTCCTTTGGAATTCACAGGGTTGAGTATACCTCATTCATCCTTAGAATTCGGATTTGGTGGTCATAAAACTCTCGTCTTGCCTTAGCCATGGTTAGGTGAGCATCGTGTGTGGTCCATAGGGTTTTCTTTTCATTTGGGTTGTGTGTCATGTGATTGGTGGACTTTCTTTGTTTGCGTGCCATGCGTGTGGGGAATGGAGTATTTTATCTTAAGTATTTAATGCAATTTAATGTGTGGATGTACGCATTAGTAATTGAGAAATTTAAAATAGATAGTTTTCTTTTATATGATTAATCATTTATTAAAAAATCACTTTATTATGTTGTAGCGAGTTTAATTTAATAGTTAATTTTAAATAATGAATTTAAGTAGTTATGCATTTAAAAAAAAAAAAAACATTCAAAGTCATTTGGAAATAGAAATAAATTAATCATTTTTGCATTTTGGAAAATGAAAGGGTAAGTTTTATTATTTAAAGAAAATTATTTTTAATTTGTAAAGTTGATATAGTATAAAAGATTGATTTTGGAAATTAAATTAATCTAAATGCTTTACCCTGGTCAATAGTTTTGAAATATAATGTAGGCCTAAATCAATATTGAGAAATTAAAATTTAAAATTAAATAAGGGAGGAGCATATTAATTAGAAAATCAAGTTAAATTAATTTAGTAGTTGAAAAGAATTATTAATTCTTTTTATTAAAAAAAAAAGGGCTTATATTTGGAAATGAGAAATTAGGTCAAAGGGGATTCTTTTAACCTAGGTTGGGAAAAATCTTTAGGGAATTATTTTATTTGCCTTGAAAAAAATGTTGGAAGGGAGATGGGGAGATTTTGGAAAAAGATGGATTTTTACAGTAGCAGATTTGGGCTCATCATCAAAATTCTTCCCAGAATGCGTATTGAGGTAGGAATTTGTTCATCAGTTTGATTAAAATAGTTATTTTTAAAAAAAGGGGTTTTGAATGCTCTTCTTGCAAATATGGTTTTCAAATTTTCCATTGATTATTCATGAGTAAGTTCATAGTAGAAATTTTGTTAAAGAGTGGCTTATTGTAGGATCTTTGTGTGAGAAATGGACTACCTTATGCCCAAATACTATTTGGATTGGGTGGTTATTCATCAATCTCTTCTATTTTTTTTGAAACCCATATTATTCTGGAAAAAGAAAAAAAAAATGGCTATGACTGTGATAAATGATTAATGGGGGATTTACGTTTATTTTAGTTATTTCATTTATGTGATTTAAAATAAAATTTGCTTAAGTCGAAACCGGACTATATAAAAAAATATATATATACAAAAAAAAAAAAAAAATAACAAAGAAAATAAAGGAAAATAAAATTGGGGTTTCCAGGGGGGGAGCTGAAGCTCAACCTGCCCCTCCCTGCGGTGCCGCCGCAGCTCCTCCCAATTCCCACACACAGTGGGGGCCGGAGGGGACTGCGTCTCTTATGGAGGCCGCAACTCCTCCCGGCTCCACTGTGTGGGGGGGGCCGAAGGGCCTGCGACCCCCACGACGGCCGCAGTACCCCCGACTCCACTGTAGGTGGAGGTCGAGGGGCCTGCGTACTCCGTGGAGGCCGCAGCCTCTTTTGCTAGGGCACGACCTCCCTAGGATTTCGCCGGCTAGGGTTTGGCCGCCCTCAAATTATTATATATTTTTTAATTTATATTTGTTTGTATTTTAAACTTGAATATGGTGCTTCCATATTATAAATAAAAGGGGGATTACTTATTAATATAAATTTATTATAACTAATATTTTTGTATTATAAATGTGAGTTGAGACTTATATTTTAGCAAGTTATGTTTAAAAATAATAATAATAAAGGGGGATAAATATATATATATTAAAATATATGCTAATATAGATAATATCTAATTAGCATATATTATTAATTGTATATATTGATCATTGGATTCAATATAGCAATGCTTTGCATTATATTTACAATTGTTGAAATGTTGTATTTAATTTTATTTCATTTAAGTGGGAAAAATATTGGGACTCATGTTTAGATGCTAATGAGTAAATCGAATGGTGTAATTAGTCTTTATTTTTAAATGTATGCAAGGGAAGCTTAATTTTACTGGGAGATGACTATCCCATTTCTTTATTCACTTTAACATATTTTGTTCTTTATATAAAAAGGGTAATTTTTGTGTTGTTAGAGAAGGGGCTAGAGTATTGTTGTAAAACCAACTTGTCATTAATGTTTATCTAAGGATTAAATAACCTGTTTAGATGCTTGAACCAACTTGAGATAAGATTGTATTTACCCGTTAATGCTTGTGCATGGTTTAATAATTTGTAATCGTTATGTCTATAATAATGGCACGTCCTTGTTAAGTTTGTTGGGTCCCTGTCGTCTGGTTGCTTGTATCTGGTCATAGACGGTCAAGTCTCCATTTAGGGTACCGACAGTTAAGTAATCCTCGTAAATGCTTTTGATGTATTCAGTAGAATCCGGTTCAAAAGGGATCAATTATGTAATTAATGACCAAGGTGGTTGATGTATATTGGTTGTGTTCTCCTAAGCGGCAAAGATGTAAAAGACATGTAATTTATGTATTCCTAACTATATTAAATGCCAAAGGGGTCTTGCAGTTGAGCAGACCTAGAGATGTAGCCCTTTAGGGGTGAACTCCGAGATCATATCCGTGTTATGCGATGCCTTGTCTCTTTTATTTCATAATTTAAGTTATCATGTATGGTTGCTTTTCATAAGTGTATAATGGGAATTTAATGAAGCTAAATCAAAGTGCATAAATTTAGTCATCTTGATAAACGTAGTAATTAGGGTCATAAAATATTGTAACTATGATTATGGAAAAGTATTTTGTTAATGTTAATTAAAAGAAGTAATAGTGGAAAGAATCTCGCTAGGTTACCATTATTGGATTAACTTGTTATAAAGCTTATAAATTGAACGAATGTGAATGGGTAACAAAGATAGGATTAATGTCATAATTTTTAAATTGAAATCTAATGGATGAACCTTATATGGGTATTTACCTTTTTATCTTAGTAAATGAACATCGTCATGTTAGTTATATTTCACTTTATTGGATGAATCTATTTAGTTATTTACATTTTAATCTAAACAAATAATCCTTACCAAATTAGTTGAATAATTGGATGAACTCAATTGGTTACCACATTTTACCCACTATAACTGATCTTCATCATAATAGCTATAATGGAACTAAAAGGGGAGAACTCATTTAGTTGTTTAAATCTTAACCATAGAAAATGTATCTCTTCATATTAACTTTATTTTAACTAAAAAGAGTGACACTCATTAAGTTAGTTATATTTTAAATCTAATGGAAGAACGTCACTATGTCCTTATATTTTTAATCCTAAAAGAATGAATATCATCTTGCTAACTATATTTTAATTAAAGGGATGAACTCATGTGGCCCTAGTACATTTTCACCTTAATGAATTGAGCACCATCTATTAACATTATTTTAACTCCAATGAAAGAACTCTTTGGCTACTTACATTTTATCCTCCATAAACGAACTACGACTCATTAGTTGGTTTTTCTTAAAATCAAATGAAGGAACCTCGTTTTATTATTTGCAGTTTAATCCTAAATGAATGGATCTCATTAGCCATACTTTTAATTACAAAGGATGATATCAATTGTGGGTGGTTACCTTTAACCCAAATGAATGAACTTTGTTATATTAGTCACATTTTACCTTAATGGGTGGACTCTTAAGTTAATTATGTTTTAAAGAGCATTGAGTAAATAACCTCATGTTAGCCTCCTATCCATTTGAAATAAGTGAAAGCGTCCTAAAATTCTAAGATGTCAGTTTATCAAACAAAATATATATCCATGTCTTAAGTATTAACATGTAATTCAGATATCCAGCTTAATTGGATCGATTGTCACGAGTTGAGTTGGGTGTAAGGATACGTAATCGCATTGGGAAACTCCTTAGGTTCATTTAGTCTTCCGCTATGTTATCTAGGCTCTAGATAACTCTAATGTATCTTAATGTTGTGTCTCATTATTAACACTCGTAATTATCATTATTAAAAAAAAAAAAATATTTACACTCTATTTGAGTGTTTTTAACTTTAACCCTTTGGGGTTTCCTGGCGCGGCATTACAGATAATCTCTTATTTTGTGTGGGAAATGCAAGAGTTGTAATGAAATCACAAACTCAAGCCCTCCTTTCTCTCTTACCAAACCCCCAATTTAAAATGTTGGTTGCTTTCATAAACTTTGTTCAAACTGCATGAATGTTCTCATATTTAAGCTTTAATTATGGAGAAATGAGTTTGTTTTGGGTAAGATTGGTTGAATGGTTGGATAAATGGTTGTAAATCAATCTTAGCTGCCAAGTATGGTGTTGTTTGGGAAAATTTATTCCCTTTCTGGGTCTTGTTATTCTGGAAATTATCAATATTTGTTATCCATGGACATTCTGGAAAATATGTTTTAGTCTCTGTGTGAGACTGTGAATAAATGAATAAAATATAAAAGGAAATTTTATAATAAAATTTTAATGGCAGATTTAGGGTTTGGAGGGCCGAGGAGCCAAGGCTCAACCTATGCCCCCCTACCTCCCCGTAGGCTAGCAGTCTGTGAGGTATGCAACCATATTGGTGGCTACAGAGCTCTGCGACTATAGTGTGGCAACAGAAGCCTCTGACCCCATGGCATTCACGGGGACCTGCGACCCCATGGCGACCGTAGAGAGCTACAACCCCATGGTGGCCGCACAGTCTCACGGCCACAGTATGGAGGTTGTGGGTCTGCGTCCACCATGGTGGCCGCAACCTTCATGGCTAGGGCACAACCTCCACTCCCGTGGAGGAAGGTGTGCCCCTCGGTTGGCTTATTTCTTTTTTTCTTAAAACAAAAAAAATTCATCGCTATTTTTGGGGGTTTATTTAAAAAGGTTTTCAATATATTTTATTAAAAGTTTTAAAATAGTATTTTTTTAAAATATTAATTATTAATTAGTATGTATGGTATTAATTGGGAATTAATATGCATATATATATATATATATATATTAGTGGATATTTAATTGGTATTTATCCTATATGTATGCAAGGAGGTATCAATTTATTTGGGGAAATGATCATCGATTTATTTCCTTGAAAATTTGTATTTCCATTTTTGGAAAGTCTATATGTGTGTTGCAAGAGATGCAATTTGATTATCATTTCTGATAGAAAATGAAAATGATGTTTTATTTGAAAATGCATATCGTATTTTTAGTTGATTAATGTTTATTTAATTATATTCTTGTGATGTTGGTTTGGAAAATCATAATAACATAATTATGTTATTGTATGATGCTAATGAACTATAGCGAGTTAATAAACCATAAATGTCATCTTTTTAGACAAAGTAGACAGATAGAAAACAACTTAGATCAATTAGAAAACTGGATCGACTATAATGTTTAAACAATATGGAAGTAGATTGTCTTTTCCAATTTATACCTATGCATGTTAAATTTTCTATATTTGCATTGGCTTAAGAAATGACAAGTCCTTGATGGTGAATGTTGAATATGGTCGCATGTTGATTTGGTTACCTGTTTATGTCCTTGAACTCGAGTATTACAGTTTTCATGTGTTGGTGTTGTATCTAGTCATGTCCTATTGTTTTTGCCCTTGTGAGAACCTGATATCTATGTTAGACCATGGGTTGCTTATGATGGGTTGCGAAGACTTAGTTTCGTGGATCCACCAATCGATTATTGTATTTATTTCTTATTATGTTCAGTTGGATCCTTTTTCCTATTCAAGGATCATTCTTGTATTTAATGATTGATGTAGTCGTATGTATTATTGGTTTAAGTACGCCTTTATGGCAGGATGTAAATGATGTGAACCTTATGTATTCTACACCCTATAATTTTATCAGAGGGGTCTTGTAGTTGAGCAAACCCAGACATGTACCCCACCAGGGGTGAACTCCGATATCATTTCAGTGTTATGTGGTGTTTATATCCTTTTGTTTCCTCTTTAATTTAGCATGTATGGATGGCATTATGTTAAAATTCATAATCTGGATTAGATGATGTTAACCGTAAATGCATGTATGTAGTCATCTCATTAATGCGGTAATTTGGATCACGGAGAATGTAAATTCGAATAATTGGAATGTATTCATTTGTTGATAATGCAATTAAAGTATGCTTGGAAAGCATTTGTTAGTTTATTATAAAATTAAAATATATAATGTATTAGATGCATGACTTATGTTTTAATAAAAGTTTGGGCGAAATAAATGGTTAAATTGTAATGGAAGAACTCACCATGGTATCTATATCATTAACCTTAATGGATGAACTCATCATGTTATCTATATTTTAACTCTAATGGAAGAACTTCATTATGATTTCTATATTTTAACTTTAATGGATGA
This sequence comes from Cryptomeria japonica, assembly GCF_030272615.1. Classification (NCBI taxonomy): domain Eukaryota; kingdom Viridiplantae; phylum Streptophyta; class Pinopsida; order Cupressales; family Cupressaceae; genus Cryptomeria; species Cryptomeria japonica. Next base: position 51,831,598 of record NC_081409.1, read on the forward strand.
ACTTCATTATGTTATCTACATTTTAACTTAATGGATGAACTCATCATGTTATCTATATTTTTAACCTTAATGGATGAACTCATCAAGTTATCTATATTTTAACCTTAATGGATGAACTCATCATGTTATCTATATTTTCAACCATAATGGATGAACTCGTCCTATTATCTATAATTTTAATTTACTAAATGAATTATATACTTGTTTAAGTAATAACTGGTAATTAAGTAAATCAACTTAATTGGGTTAATTAGCCTAGGTTGAGTTAAGTGTTGAATCAAGTAATCAAGTTGGGAAACCCTTTAAGTGTTATCTAAGTATTCCGCTATGTGATTTGAACATAAGATAACTCATTGTATCATTATTTTGTGTTTAAAACTCTTTAAAAAAAGTATTTGCACTCTATTCTTGAGTTTTAGCCTTATCCCTTCGGGGTTTCCTAGCAGGGCACTACATTTGGTATCAGAGCCAGGTTGCAAACACTAGGATCTCTGGTGTCTCTTGTGCCCTTAGTTGGTGTGAGGTGTATCAACCTTATGTTGTATGCTTGTCCTCCTTTTGTATGCGTGTGATTGAGGCATACGATCTTGAAGATCTTAAGTACTCGTGTTCTATTCTTTTGGTATTCTTTTGAGAAGACCTTAATTGTGTGTGACATGTGTGTTGACACCTTGTTCTCACCTTCTTGATATTGGTGCTTTCGAGTGACTATATGTGCTTGTTTTAAGATTGTGATCTAGCTTAGTGTTGTCCACTGGAAGGACTTGTATGGTAGATGTTAATACTTATTTTGTAGCAAATTGAATGATTATCACCCTTCCTCCTTTTTCTCTCTAGAAATTAAATGTTTGTTTATGTATATTTATCTCTTATGTGAATTTTCTTATTGCAACAAAAAGGTTGTGACTTCTTCAACCCTTGTGTGAGCCTATGATGCTTTTGTGCTTCTAGATAATATAAAAGGGTTGTGGGTTTAAGAGTTCATTTTAATTATTGGGAGAAAATTGTATGTTTACATTAAAGAATTCTCCATGCGTATTGTAGGAGTAACATAATTAATTCCTATCTTAAGTAATGTGCATAATATGAGAATAACGGTTTGGTGAAACTGCCTTGTTATAAAAGATGTATAGAAAGGGAACATGTTATAGTGGCTAAGAGAGTGCGTTAATGTGTTCCATGAAAGATTGTTCTATGTGTTTCATAATATCGATTCAATTGAGCACCTATTTTAACAATTCTATATTGAACTAGCTTTTGGATATATATAATTGAATTATTATGATTAGAAAGGGAAAATGAAAAGCTTATTTAATTTGCATGCATTAATATGTATTATTGAGTGGATAGCTCCTCGTTTACCTCATTATCGTACCTTGAATATTCAATAAAAGATTGTAGATTATGATATTTTTTGTATTAATTAAGAATAGTGAGTGTTCGCAAGAGGTCTTGCATTATTGAAAATATTGTCTGTCTTGATCTCTGTTGTTTAGAAAACCAGAACATTCTATTGCAACCATAATAATTGGAAATGTCAGGTTAGGCCTATTGGCATTCTTTTAAAAATGATAGTGAAATGAAAACCATACAATTAAAATGATAGACTTATAGTGAGAAATTTTAGCATGTTGTGTGATCTTGTTCAATCTTGTGCTTATGTAAGAAATGGTTGGACTATCAAACTCTCTTTCCCTTCTCTCTGCCTAGATTATGAGATTTTGTTTTTAGAAATGCTACAAAAGAATGCATTGATCTAAATAGAATGTTTTTAAAGCATGTGAAATTCTATTTTTATATTTTGGCTTCATATTGAAAGACAGAAGTCTTACGTTTTGGAAAGAAAATTTGCATGGTTAGTAACGTGAATATGAATGATTAGAGGAATTGGTGGAAGATATAGGAATGACATTAGTTCTTTATGTAGTTCTGAATTGTAAAGAATTTTCGTACTTGTATCTAGAATAAATTTTATTTAGTTATTCATGTGGGAAGCATAATTAAAACCTTCCTTGAGTAGATGATAGTGTACTGAAAAGTACTCCCCATAAATGTGACTAAACCAGTACTCGTGCTTTCATTGTGTATTGTAAGAAACTCATGCTTGTTATATGTGCCCATGGGATGGTGAAATAATCAACCATGGAGAATATGTTTACTTATGGGTATGGCAATACCATACTGTTTATGTGTTCTTGCATGTTTGTTACCTTACTGAGTGCCAACCCATGGGTTGTTGATAAGTCAGTATGTGAAGGGGTATATTAGAAGTCACAATTCTTTGAATAGTATGGATTGGCGTACGAGTAATGTCAACGCAAAGTGACTTTATCTTCTCTATTTTAAGGAAAAATATAGTTATATAATGAAACTGTATTAAAGGTGTACTCAATACTTTCCCTTTTGATGAACCAATTTATAAGGTTTATGTGTGCCAGCCTATTCCTCTCCTTTATTTGAGCATATTGATGGTAGTTCTTGAGCATAGTGATAGTGCATCTTGGAGGATATTTTTCCTTGTCTTCATGAAAGGTATGTTATTTCCACATGAGTTGCCAATTGGCAAGAGTTGGTAGACATGTGGGTGGACCTTAGCCATGTATACTACTAGTTTACGATGAGTATCTAGAGACGCACGTCGCTATGCAAGGTGTGACTTGCATGTGCCCTTATCTGCGAGGTACACTACCATGCAGGATACGTCCATTGTGTTCCTTTTCCGCTTGGAGTATAGCCATGTCATGTTGAGACATGATGGAGGATATAGTAGACATTGCCATGCAGCCTACCGACTAGTTTAGGGTAGATCCATGCCGCGTGATGACGCAATGCGGGGTGATCTCAAGGTGCACAGTGCCATGCCATGTGGATGTGTGACTAGGCCACACCACATGATGAGATACTGCGATAGCTAGACGATTGTTCCTTCCTTCCTCATTGGTGGCTAGATGCTAGTCACATAGTGATGTTATGTGCAATTATGATGTTCTTATTTATTTCCTTGTGGGCCAGGAATTTATTTTTGTAGGTAGGAAATTCAGAAATCATGAAAGCAAGTCAATATTAATCTAGCTCAATCACAAAAGCTCAAATGCAATGATCAATCCTAATTACATCCAATGAAAACATGAAAACAAGACATTCAAGATTGAAAACTAAGCAAACCAAATGCAGACTTGAATGTCTCCTTCATGTGGCTCCATTGTCCTTCTTTCTCCTTCAAATAGCTTTGTTTGTGGATCTCACCTACTAGTGCATAAGCATGATGTGAAAGCAAGTAGACAAGATAGTAGCACAAGAATACTTGAAGCGTGATTAATTCGACCAGGTAGTAGGGGTTCGAAAAAGTGATTAGTTGGGATTGAAGAAATTCATCCAATTTATAGACAAATTGGAGAAAAGATCAAATTAGCATGAAGAGATTCGAATCAAAATTGCAAATCAAGAATGTCAATTATGACAAATTATGACAAATTTGCACTTTCTATGCAAGATTGATTGATTGATAATTATGACAAAATTATGACAAATTTCTATGTCAAAATTGATTCATTGTCAATTATGACAAATTATGACAACTTGAAATGTCATTCCCATGAAATTAGGAGGAAAAGTAGGAGAGAATTTGAAAAATAGATGAATTAGAAATTAGGAAATTAGGAATTAGAAATTGATGAAAATTAGGAAATTAGGAATTAAGAGAAATTAGGTAAATTAATTAATAATTTGTTATTTATTAATTAATTCACAAAAAGAGGAATAATTAGTTAGCCAATTAAATAAACATTTAATTGTGACATGAAGACTTAGGATAAATAAATAAATTATTTAACCTAGAGGGAGAAAGGACAAACAAGGTTAAATGAATAAATCATGAAACCCTAGAAGATGAATTAGAAAATGCAAGAATGACAATTAGGTCCTGATTGAAGGATCGATTTGATCATGATTTTGACTGACAAAGGACCAATGCTGATGAATGATTTGATTGACAAATGCACCAATTGATGAGGAACAATGACTAATTGATCCAAATTGATACGATTGAAAGGACAATGATCGATGACGAATCGATCGCAAAATTGACGAGATTGACAAGAGGACAAGGATTGATGATGAATCGATCACAAAATGACAAGATTGACAAGGACAAGGATCAATTACAAATCGATCACAAAATGACAAGATTGACAAGGAAGAGGATCGACCAAAATCATGACTGGAGATTGTTATCGACAAGACCTAATTTGAAAGCGAGAAAAATGAGGAATGCAGAACAAGGATTCGATGCTCACAAATGATAAAGACCAAGTGCACAACATGGAAGAAATGTTAATGTGATGCAAAAACCCTAAAATAAGGCAATGCGCAAATGTTAAAATATGACTCCGCAAGCGTTGACCATTTTTAGATGTCTACATTTTGCCCTGCTTTAAGACAATGTGATTCTTAGCGTTGTTTCAAAGAACAATAATGAAAATGCCCCAGACAATGACAATGACATATGCATTGTCATTTATTAATTAATTCACAAAAAGAGGAATAATTAGTTAGCCAATTAAATAAACATTCAATTGTGACACGAAGACTTAGGATAAATAAATAAATTATTTAACCTAGAGGGAGAAAGGACAAACAAGGTTAAATGAATAAATCATGAAACCCTAGAAGATGAATTAGAAAATGCAAGAATGACAATTAGGTCCTGATTGAGGGATCGATTTGATCATGATTTTGCCTGATAAAGGACCAATGCTGATGAATGATTTGATTGACAAATGCGCCAATTGATGAGGAACAATGACTAATTTATCCAAATTGATACGATTGATAGGACAACGATCGATGACGAATCGATCACAAAATTGATGAGATTGACAAGAGGACAAGGATTGATGATGAATCGATCACAAAATGACAAGATTGACAAGGACAAGGATCAATGACAAATCGATTGCAAAATGACAAGATTGACAAGGATGAGGATCGACCAAAATCATGACTGGAGATTGTTATCGACAAGACCTAATTTGAAAGCGAGAAAAATGAGGAATGCAGAAGAAGGATTCGATGCTCGCAAACGATAAAGACCATGTGCGCAACATGGAAGAAATGTTAATGCGATGCAAAAACCTTAAAATAAGGTAATGTGCAAATGTTTAAATATGACTTCGCAAGCATTGACCATTTTTAGATGTCTACATTTTGCCCCTCTTTGAGACAATGTGATTCTAAGTGTTGTTTCAAAGAACAATAATGAAAATGCCCCAGACAATGACAATGACATATGCATGGCCCCTTGAGGAATTGGCCGGAAAAATCCAGAAAAGAGGCCAATTGATCGATAAGAATGACAGAAGATGATAGGTTCGAACGGATCAAACGGACTGCCAAGACTGATGGAAGAAATGTTAGTAAGAAGAAATTAGACAGAGAACAGTTAGAGATGAAGAAAAACTTGCTTTCACCAATGCATAGAAGTAGTTGAGAACCTTTATTTGATATGGCAAAACGGATGCGGTGCAACATGGCAATGAAGGCCAGAGTGATAATGCAATCCCTTTGCGTAAGACAGACACATCGCACACAAGGAATGAGTGAATCATCCTAGGGTGCATACATCAAGGGTCGAGGTATGTGGGGCATTCACAAAGCGAACGTACTTATCACAGACACCCAATGATATAGTTGCCCTAGTTTGTGACAAACATTCCACAAACAGTAATCACAACAAAAAAGAAAGGGACCATGAACCATCCCGGTCACTCTAAATCACTCAGTGACATCATCAAGCAACATAGGAAAATGATTAAAGATAAAGATAAATCAATAAATGATAAGACTCGCTAATTCCAACAAGTCAAACAAACATCTTGATCTTCATTGTCAAAAGTTGAAAGTGCTGATAGGACGATCATGTTGTCTGGTTTCAGGACATGCGGTACCCCATCTAAGACGAGACATAGTCTGGTTTCGAGCATACCACACTCTGTATAAGACTCATGATAATGTGCCAAGGATGAATGATATTGATGTTGATTGATTGATATGACAATTGTGATCAGTTTGAATGTCTGGTTTGATTGAAAAAGTTCATCTGTTAACGCATGATTCCAGTAAAGCGCAGTGTGTGATTGAGAGTCGTTGGAGGTATGCTCAGTGATCTGTCTATGCACAAAGGGATCATTTACTGCAAAATGCTTATTTTTGGATTTTGAAATTTTTGAGTTTTTACAATTTTATTTTTTTTGTTCATTTTTTTCAGGACTTTATGTGACTTTTTAGGGATTATCTCATGACATTTTTTTTTTTTTTTTTTTAGGGATTTTTTTTTTTTTCAAGACATTATTTGATTTTTTTGTAATTTTTTTCAGGACTTTATTTGATTTTTTTGGATTTTTTCAGGACATTATTTGATTTTTATGATTTTGCCCCCAGTGTCTAGCAAGGGAAGGAATATGACAGGTGAATAAATAGGCTTGCTGCAATGATGGTGGATAGAGGGAAGACAAAGGCCTTTTATTATGCAGACAATGCAGATGCAATTTTCAAGGGCTATTGCATGATGGGACAAGAGACTGGATATGACAATGTAAAGCAGTGACATGACATGAGGGATATGTCAAGAGGTTTTTGAAACCATGTTTAAATTTTGCATCCTTATGTCAAATCAAGATCAAGGAATGAAAAAGAGTGTATGGATAGTGATAAGATATGGATAGGATAAGCAAGACCAAGAATGGATAAGGGACATGGACTGAAGGTTGAGATAGGATACGGGATAGTGGCAGGAAGTTGCAAGAAGCCAAGGAATATGGATGAAAAGTTATAATAAGAAAATGGATAAATGACCCAAAGCTATGATAGACTGAAAGCTGCAAACAAGATGCATGATGCTCATGAAGATTGTCAGCCTTGTCAAGATCAAAGGTGGAAAGAGGAAACTAGACATGAGGGACAATAGGATATGAAGGGTAATGACAGGGGTTCGATAGGATAATGGAACAATGAAGGACAAAAGGATATGATAGGATAAAACCTGCCCCCAAGTGTGATGTGCAAGAAGTTCATAGATTATGCATGATGCCTGTTTGCCAGGTTTTCACCACGGTACTTTCCCAAGGCACCTATTTGCCAGGTTTTCACCAGTGGACGAATTATTTTTGCTTTACTTTTTTTTTCTTTTTTTTTTTTTTCTTTTCACTATTTTTTTGTATTTTGACTTTTTCAATAGAAGATGGACACATGATAGGGGATGGAAGAAGGACTTAAACATCTTTTTGTTTGGATAGTAGCCTTGAAAAAAATGGACCATGACCTTTAAAAGTATGCTCAAAGACGTTGGTAGGATAAGGACATGGAAAATGAGATGAAACTAAGGCAAGGATTTATGCAAAGGATTGGACCAAAGGGATCGAAGGATGGAAAATATGCATTGGATAATGGATAGGGTATTGGAAGAACTGGGCTTTAGTGGATGGAAATGAAGGCAAGATCAACATTGGCACACACCTTGACGGGTGATGGACTGATGGAGGAAGAATGTATTTTGGATATTGAGATTTTGAGGAAGGAAAGGCTATGGATTTGTGGACATAAGGACCGAAAATGGAAGAAGGAGGTGATGGAGGAACAAATTTGAGAGGTTTGGATGGAGGAATAGCAATTTTGGATGCCAAGTTGGATTTTTCTTTTTGTGCTTCAAGAAGCTGATTAGGGATCCACATGGTTTTTGATTTTTCATGCTTTTGTGGTTCCTTGGAATGCATAGCTTGCACAAGGGATTTAGGAACCCATATAGATTTTGACTTTTGTTTTTTAGCAATGTGCCTTTGTGGCCTTTTGGATTTTTCCTTTTCTTTGTGGATCATATTTTTCTTTGTTTTGACATGTCGATTATATTGGACATGTTGATCCTTGAATACATGTGGATTTTTAGACTTATGACTTTTATACTTGGCATCCAAATTGCTTGGAGGGGGAAAGGAATCCATGGATGGATATGAATGAAATGGAGTTCTTTTGGATTGATGAAATTTACTCAAGGATGTGTGCCTTTGCTGACCTTGCATAGAGGATGAAGGGATATAAGGACCTAAGATGGATGGAAGGGATGATGGGGAAGGGATATGTTTGGATTTTGATGGAGGGATACCAACGTCTTGAGATTGAGTTGTGTAGACATGACCCTTAATATCTTCTTTGATATTGAGGAGTTCTTTCTTGTGAAGATCTACTCCTTTTCCTTTATGAATATCTTGACTTGTAGGATACTATTTTCTTTGGGAAGAAGATGCGAGTCCATTATGAGGTGGATATGATATGAGAGAAATAATGAGATCTTGAAGTGGATTGGATTGCACCAAAGTGGAAGAACCCATTATGCATGTCAAGGGTTCATGAACATCTTGCACTGACACATTAGAATCATGAGGGGGACTAGGATTGTGTAGTGGATATGGTTCAATGACAGGCTCTTCAAGCGATGGAATGGGAGAAATAATGGGATCATCAAAATAAATACAATCTTGGAGTGGATATGCTAGATTAGGATGTGGAGATGGAGGAACAAGTGGATCTTGTGGAGGATTTGAAGGAATGATAGGGTCTTGTGTTGGAAATGAATTTGGAAGGATACTTTGATCTTGACGAGGAGGAAGATCATTGGATTCCTCTTTAAAGTTGCTTTGCTCTTGACTTTTAATGGGATCATCGAAAAGGATGGAAGGGATATCTTCATCTTTCTTAGGAAGTGGAATGTCAATGGGATTTGAAAGGATGTTGTGTTCTTGGATAGAATGGATAGGAATTTGGAAATCATTGCGAGTGTCTGGGGAAATGGGATCCTGGTCAACAATTGGATGGGATGATAAGGTTTCAAGATCTTGATCTTGATTTCAAGACATGTTTCTTCATGCTCTAAACTACCCTCTTGACATGAGGTTGGACTTTGGATATGCATGGAGGATTCTGACAAGGAATCAATGTTTTGGCATGAAGGAAATGCACTTTGAACATTTTTGATGGATTCTAGCAAGGAATCAATGCTTGAACATGAGGAAGAGGGACTTCTAATGGGGTCCTCTAAAATAGGTAATGGCAATAAAGTGCGTGGTGGCATTGGGTCTTGTATTTCTGAAACATGACAAGGATGTGCCTCATGAATTGGATTATCTTGGCAATGAATTATGGATAGCCCTTGAATAATTTCATCCTTGGGTGTATTGTTTGATGAGGACAATATGGAAGGTTCCTGTGAAACTTCTAGAGGTGTAGGGATAGATGCCACTGGAGAGTCAATTTGATTGTGGGGGGATGAGGCATTGCTAGACATAAGTGTATTATTTTGATCTTCCTCAAAGAACTCACTTGGTAGTTTCCTTAAGATCATTGCAATAAAGCCACCTTTCTTTCGAGGTTTTGACATGGTTGTATCTGGAATTTGAACTTGTTTTTGGTTTGATGTCATGTTTTGATATTGGACTTGGTTCAATTGTTTTAACATGTTTGAAACTTGGGTTGATGTGTGCTGCAACCTTTGTTTTTGAATGTTTGGTTGTGGTTGTTGACATTGATATGTTGATTGAACTTGTTGATATTCCACCATTGGTTGAACTATTTGTTGACATTGTATAGTTGGTTGGACATATTGTTGAAATTGGACCATTGGTTGTGTTGGTTGTATATGTTGGACCATTGGTTGTGTCTGTTGGAAATGTTGGAAATGTTGAACAATTGGTTGTGATGGTTGAAAATATGATTGATAGTAAACACCTTCTTGTTCTTGTTGTGGAGGCACATAATGTTGAAATTGATGTTGTCTCTTTTCTTGAAATTCTTTCATCATCTCTATTTGTGAGAGGAGAGCTAGTATGTCTGATCATTCAAGAAGAGATCTTACATCAATTGGCTCAATCTTTGGATTTTGACCTAGAAATTTTTGAAACATTTTGGACATTTGTGATCTATTCTTCTCAATGTTTTTCACTCTTTGTTCCAAAATCTCATTTTCTTGAGCTAGTTTCTCCTCTAGTTTTTGTATTTGGAGACTTGTTTCATCATAAAAAGTTTGATCAATGTTGCTTTGTTGTTGGGTTGAATAGAATTGTGATTGCATTGTCGGTTGATATGTCAAACTTTGTTGCATCATTGGTGCTTGGAACCTTATTTCAATAGACATGTCACTATGCAAATGCAATATTTTTGGAATTTTTCAAGGATAATATATGATATGCAAAAATAGATGAAAATGCAATCTATGGCAAGAATGCAACCTATGTTTTTGTTCTTTTTTCAAGATTTTGATGAACTCATGAATGTAATTCTAAAAATGAGACCCTTAGGAAATTGAAATGATGTCTAGACCTCAAAGGACAAAAAGACCAAGTGACGAAAGGACAAAATGACAATGTCTCCCCTATATGCTTGGATACTAAGCTAGGTTTGACCAAATGACAGTAATGACAAAAAGAGAAAAGGTTTGATAAGGTCTAGACTTCCTAGCAATGACTTGGGGTTTATCAAAGATTTGGATTACTCAAGTATGACAAAACCTAGTTTTGACACTGTATGCAAAGGGACAATTACTATGCAAATGACCTTAATATGATATGATAATGACCTAAGCTTAATGAAGAGACCTAGGGTATGCAAATGCAAATGTATGACAATGTCAACCTAAGTTTGAATTATGAAATGGTATTACTCTAATGCAAGAGGACACATGCAAATGGATGACCCTTATTGATATGCAAAGGAGTATGACCTAGGTGAAACCTAACCTTGGTAGTTGACAATGAACTTTGCAAAGTGCAAACCTAAAATGAACCTAGATCTAAGTGACATGAATGTTAAGACAAGATTTTGAAAAATGTTTGACAACCATGTTTGAAGGTGTTTTTGAATTTTGTTGGATGAAATGTTCTTGGGTTTAACCTTGTTTTGAATAAATCTGTCTTGTTTTTGAAATGAGATACAATTCAACTTTGGACAAGAAAAGAAGACAAGCTATTTCAACTTAGACTCAAGACAATCATTCTCATTGACACATTTCTTATGGTAGGCAAGGACAGTAGGTACTTGAGAGGTAGACTCGTTATGGGATTCAAGGAGAATACATAGATGCTTGACACCACGGGCTCCCCTCCATGACACTCACTTCTTAGGGCAGCCAAGCATCAGTCCCCATGGAAATCTCCCCATGGCGAACTTAGTATCTCTTCCAAGTATCCGAACTCGTCCTTCTCAAGCAACTAGAAGGATTTTTGGCCTCTAAATACAAGGTGTTTAGTAAGGATTTCTGTTAAGCGTTACTCCTTGGTGTCACGCAAGCATGATTGAGACATTAAGCCCACCAATATACCAAATAAATGTAGTCACGCAAGCATGATTTAGATCTTGAGGCCCTACTTAGATGTTGATATGAGAAAGAGTCCAAGGGTCATCACTTCCCAAGTAACTACAATTCCCACGTAACCCTTCCTTCAAAGCTTTCACCATTAGGTATTTATTTATAGTGAGTTAGAATGCCAAGGTATTCTATCCGTACTCACTTTGGGTCATTCCCTTCTCATGATTGTCACTTGCTTGCAAAAGCAAATGGTCGGGAAGGCAGGCCCTCTAAAGGTGACACACAATCTGAACCAAGAGAATGGTATCAAAGATCTGGATTTTTGATCACCCTAAGAAGGATGAGAGCATACTCTCCTACTTCGATGTCAAACTCAATGCTCAAAGCAAACACACATTCATTCCATCCTATTTAGAAATCATACTAAGTGCCTAAATATGAATTACAAACACCAAAGTTTAGTTGTAATCCAAGGCAACCTGCAAAATCACCAAGTCAGAAGTTTGATTTTCTTAGTCTTTGACTAGCGAACCTGCATACAATGTGTTAGTAGTTTCATTTGTTGTCTTTGTCATGCATATGCCAAGGTGCTGCATAGAGAATCAGTACCAAAAACCAAAAAAGCAGAAACAGTATGCAAAACAAAACAATTTGCAAGTAAAAAACACTGCCTTTTACCTCTGTTTCTAGCCCTACACAAGCGCAGAATGCTTGACACAGGCACATAATGCTTGACACAGGCGCAAATTATCCTTGGCACAGGTGCAGATTGTCTCACACAGGCGTAGAAGTTCTCAGAAAACCCTGCATTACCCTATTTCTTGGGTTTTTGACCTACAAATCATCTCAAAAGCACTCAAAAGCATGGTTAGGGGGTTAGTTCACATCGGGTTCACCAATTAATGTAGCTAGGAAATTCTGAAATCATCAAAGCAAGTCAATATTAATCTAGCTCAATCACGAAAGCTCAAATGCAATTATCAATCCTAATTACATCCAATGAAAACATGAAAACAAGACATTCAAGATTGAAAACTAAGAAAACCAAATGCAGACTTGAATGTCTCCTTCATGTGGCTCCATTGTCCTTCTTTCTCCTTCAAATAGCTTTGTTTGTGGATCTCACCTACTAGTGCATAAGCATGATGTGAAAGCAAGTAGACAAGATAGTAGCGCAAGAATACTTGAAACGTGATTAATTCAACCAGGTAGTAGGGGTTCGAAAAAGTGATTAGTTGGGATTGAAGAAATTCATCCAATTTATAGACAAATTGGAGAAAAGATCAAATTAGCATGAAGAGATTCGAATGGAAATTGCAAATCAAGAATGTCAATTATGACAAATTATGACAACTTGAAATGTCATTCCCATGAAATTAGGAGGAAAATAGGAGAGAATTTGAAAAATAGATGAATTAGAAATTAGGAAATTAGGAATTAGAAATTGGGAATTAGAAATTGATGAAAATTAGGAAATTAGGAATTAAGAGAAATTAGGCAAATTAGTTAATAATTTGTCATTTATTAATTAATTCACAAAAAGAGGAATAATTAGTTAGCCAATTAAATAAACATTTAATTGTGACACGAAGACTTAGGATAAATAAATAAATTATTTAACCTAGAGGGAGAAAGGACAAACAAGGTTAAATGAATAAATCATGAAACCCTAGAAGATGAATTAGAAAATGCAAGAATGACAATTAGGTCCTGATTGAAGGATCGATTTGATCACGATTTTGACTGACAAAGGACCAATGCTGATGAATGATTTGATTGACAAATGTGCCAATTGATGAGGAACAATGACTAATTGATCCAAATTGATACGATTGAAAGGACAACGATCGATGACGAATCGATCGCAAAATTGATGAGATTGACAAGAGGACAAGGATTGATGACGAATCGATCACAAAATGACAAGATTGACAAGGACAAGGATCAATGACAAATCGATCGCAAAATGACAAGATTGACAAGGATGAGGATCGACCAAAATCATGACTAGAGATTGTTATCGACAAGACCTAATTCGAAAGCGAGAAAAATGAGGAATGCAGAAGAAGGATTTGATGCTTGCAAACGATAAAGACCAAGTGTGCAACATGGAAGAAATGTTAATGCGATGCAAAAACCCTAAAATAAGGCAATGCGCAAATGTTAAAATATGACTCCACAAGCGTTGACCATTTTTAGATGTCTACATTTTGCCCCTCTTTGAGACAATGCGATTCTAAGCGTTGTTTCAAAGAATAATTATGAAAATGCCCTAGACAATGACAATGACATATGCATTGTCATTTATTAATTAATTCACAAAAAGTGGAATAATTAGTGAGCCAATTAAATAAACATTTAATTGTGACACAAAGACTTAGGATAAATAAATAAATTATTTAACCTAGAGGGAGAAAGGACAAACAAGGTTAAATGAATAAATCATGAAACCCTAGAAGATGAATTAGAAAATGCAAGAATGCCAATTAGGTCCTGATTGAAGGATCGATTTGATCATGATTTTGACTGACAAAGGACCAATGCTGATGAATGATTTGATTGACAAATGTGCCAATTGATGAGGAACAATGACTAATTGATCCAAATTGATACGATTGAAAGGACAACGATCGATGACGAATCGATCACAAAATTGATGAGATTGACAAGAGGACAAGGATTGATGACGAATCGATCACAAAATGACAAGATTGACAAGGACAAGGATCAATGACAAATCGATCGCAAAATGACAAGATTGACAAGGATGAGGATCAACCAAAATCATGACTGGAGATTGTTATCGACAAGACCTAATTCGAAAGCGAGAAAAATGAGGAATGCAGAAGAAGGATTTGATGCTCGCAAACGATAAAGACCAAGTGTGCAACATAGAAGAAATGTTAATGCGATGCAAAAACCCTAAAATAAGGCAATGCGCAAATGTTAAAATATGACTCCACAAGCGTTGACCATTTTTAGATGTCTACATTTTGCCCCTCTTTGAGACAATGTGATTCTAAGCGTTATTTCAAAGAATAATTATGAAAATGCCCCAGATAATGACAATGACATATGCATTGTCATTTATTAATTAATTCACAAAAAGAGGAATAATTAGTCAGCCAATTAAATAAACATTTAATTGTGACACGAAGACTTAGGATAAATAAATAAATTATTTAACCTAGAGGGAGAAAGGACAAACAAGGTTAAATGAATAAATCATGAAACCCTAGAAGATGAATTAGAAAATACAAGAATGACAATTAAGTCCTGATTGAAGGATCGATTTGATCATGATTTTGACTAACAAAGGACCAATGCTGATGAATGATTTGATTGACAAATGCACCAATTGATGAGGAACAATGACTAATTGATCCAAATTGATACTATTGAAAGGACAATAATCAATGACAAATCGATTGCAAAATTGACGAGATTGACAAGAGGACAAGGATTGATGATGAATTGATCACAAAATGACAAAATTGACAAGGAAAAGGATCAATGACAAATCGAACGCAAAATGACAAGATTGACAAGGATGAGGATCGACCAAAATCATGACTGGAGATTGTTATCGACAAGACCTAATTCGAAAGCGAAAAAAATGAGGAATGCAGAAGAAGGATTCGATGCTCACAAATGATAAAGACCAAGTGCGCAACATGGAAGAAATGTTAATGCGATACAAAAACCCTAAAATAAGGCAATGCGCAAATGTTAAAATATGACTCCGCAAGCATTGACCATTTTTAGATGTCTACAATTTTATTTTAACATTGAAGGTTTAGCCACGATCTTGTGATCTTTTGCTTACTTGATTTGGTGTTGAAATTCCAGATTATTTTCTTGCCTTACTATTGGAATTGATGATTATTATCTTTATTCTTATGTACTTTGGTGGCTAAATTCGTTTATCCTTATTGTTTTCATATGTTGGTCTTGTGTTGAAATGTGAATTCCTCTCCATGAACGTAGGAGATGGTCTTGGTTGAGTGTATACAAGGAAGTAGACATAGGGAAGCTTGAGGATGGGGGTATTTGAGGTTGTGAAACAAGTAGGATCCACTACCTACCTATGTGTGGTGACTATCTCTTGGAGGCTAACCGCCCTATGCAACAAGGGATGTTCACAAGGGTCTTGCATGGAAGGTAGCACCACTCTGGTGTGCCCTAGAACCATCAAGACCTTGAGTGTGATGTTGGATATTTATGATCATGTTATTTTTTCTAAGATCAGGCATACGATGTTGATTTTGCATTTTATCTATGAGCGATCATTAGACATGCTTGCATGTGGCCTTTTGTGTTGTGCATTCCAGTTATGTGGATGGTTATTATGTGTAATCGTTGAGTAAGTTGTGTTAACTTGTCACTATGTTATGGGACATAGTCATTGGAAAGGTTGTTAAATACTGGCAAGTGTAAACAATTGTGTTCTACATGTTGCTCTTATTTCATGAAAGCTAACTTAGTTGTAAAATTTCAACTTTGAAGCTAGTTCTATGCAATAAAATTTTATGATGAGGATGGATTGGTAAAAGAAATTGATCATGATGGCATGTTTCTTGTCATATTGATGAGTATGGTAATTGTTGTTTACCTCTTTGTATGCTTTATTTTGTTGTGATGAAAGGAAGACATTTTTTTGTTTCTCTGTTATGATTATAGATAATTCCCCGAATGTTATAAGAAATGTATAGATTTAGATGTATTTTGCTGATGGATAAAGGCTTTACTAGAGAATTTAGCAATAATTCTTCAAGTATTTGTGAAAATATTCATATGTGCAAATTGATATTTGTTAAATAAGTTTTAGGGCTAATGCGTGCTGCATGTTTTCTATCTAGCCTTACGACTTCCGGGATTAAGTCGGAGCCTTGGAGGGAAGGATGTAGTGCCCCTGCCCTAGTCATCTCTGTAAAACTGGTTTGACCTTGGTTGACTTTTTTATGTGCCATCCATGGATGGTTGATTTACCATTATGTAATGTTGTAATCAGATATTATGATTATTGTGCGTACCTGTTAATGTGCTTTCACGTCGATTCTTATGTAAGTTTAATTGTTCTCCTGATTCTTGTTATTAATCTCGAGCTAACACTTTCATTATATATATATATATATATATAAATATATATATATAAATATATATATATATATATATATATATATATATATATATATATATATATATATATATATGCTTGTGTGACTTATGGTTGCAGGAGATTGCAGGAATAGTACCACCTAGATGTGATGTTCGTCTTCACCTAGATTCGCAGGTTTGAGTGTACCTCTTCGGTCCTTAGAGTTTGGATTAGGTGGTTGTAAATCCCTCATTTTACCCTAGTCGTGCTCAAGTGAGCGTTGTCTGTGGTTAGTCACTTTCCCTTTTCATTTGGGTTTGCGGATCGTGTATTTGGTTAGCTTTCTTGGGTTGCATGCTCTGCGTGTGTTAAAATTGAGTATTTAATCCTAAGTATATAATTTGATTTAATGTGTTCTTTCACGCATTAGTAATTAAGGAACTAAATTAAATAGGTTTCTTTTATGTGATTAATCAATAATTAAAAATTGTTCTATTCATGTTTGTAGCAAGTTCAATTTAATGGTTAATTTTATGTAATGAATTTATTCAGTTTATGCATTTTGAAAGGAAGGATTTAAATTTATTCGAAATACAAATAATTCAATCTCTTTTGCATTTTGGAATAGAAAGGTTAATTTCAATTATTTAAGAAAATCAATTTTAATTAGAAAAGCAAGTTTAAAATATATGTATTTGATATAGTGTGAAAGATTGATTTTGAGATTTTATTTTAAATAAAAATATTTTACCCTCATTAATATTTTGAAATATAAATGTTAGTTTTGTTAATATTGAAAAAATTAGAAATTAAATGAGAAAGAGAAAGCATTTTTTATTTTTCTAATTAGATAAGCAAGTTTAGGATATTTGAATAGTTTGAAAAGAATGATTTTTCATTTTATTTAAAAGAAAGTGTTTCATATTAAAAAATAAGAGATTGGGTCAAATATTCTTCCATTTTAACCTAGGTTTGAAAATATTTTTGAGGGATTATTTTTGGAGAGCTTTTTTGGAAAACAATTTTTTTTGGAAAAGGATTTTTGCAGGAGATTTGGGCATTATGGGGAGAAGGATTTCTTGAGCTGCAGATTGGGGCTCTTCATCAAATCTTGATAGGAATGCGAAATGAGGTAGGATTCTATTTCATCTGTTTGATTTCTTGTAATATTGGGATTGTATTATTTTAGGAAAGAAATCCGGTTGTGTTTGTAGATAATCTCTTATTTTGTGTAGGAAATGGAAGAGTTGTAATGAAATCACAAACTCAAACCCTCCTTTCTCTCTTACCAAACCCCCAGTTTAAAATGTTGGTTGTTTTCATAAACTTTGTTCAAACTCCATGAATGTTCTTAGATTTAAGCTTTAATTATGGAGAAATAAGTTTGTTTTGGGTAAGATTGGTTGAATGGTTGGAAAAATGGTTGTAAATCAATGTTAGCTGCCAAGTATGGTGTTGTTTGGGAAAATTTATCCCCTTTCTGGGTCTAGTTATTCTGGAAATTATCAATATTTGTTATCCATGGACATTCTGGAAAATATGTTTTAGTCTCTATATGAGACTGTGAATAAATGAATAAAATATAAAAGGAAATTTTATAATAAAATTTTAATGGCAGATTTAGGGTTTGGAGGGCCGAGGAGCCAAGGCTACACCCGTGCCCCACTACCTCCCTGCAGTCTACGAGGTATGCGATCACACTGGTGGCCATAGAGCTTTGCGACCCCATGGCGGTCGCGAGGACCTGTGACTCCATGGCGGCCGTAGAGACTTGCAACCCCATGGTGGGTGCAGAGTCCTACGTCCATAGTGTGGAGGTTGTGGGTCTTCGTCCACCATGGTGGCCACACCCTTCACAACTAGGGCACAACCTCCACTCCCATGGAGGGAGGTGCACCCCTCAGTTGGCTTATTTTATTTTTTTTTAAACAAAAAAAATGCATCGCTATTTTTTGGAGTTTATTTAAAAAGGTTTTCAATATATTTTATTAAAAGTTTTAAAATAGTATTTTTTTAAAATATTAATTATTAATTTGTATGTATGGTATTAATTGGGAATTAATATGCATATATATATATATATATATATGTGAGTATTTAATTTGTAATGTTATTATTAATTATTAATTAGTATATATTTTATTAATGGTGGAATATATATATATATATATATATTTAATTGGTATTTATCCTATATGTATGCAAGGAGGTATCAATTTATTTGGGGAAATGATCATCGACTTTATTTCCTTGAAAATTTGTATTTCCATTTTTGGAAAGTCTATATGTGTGTTGCAAGAGATGAGATTTGATTATCATTTCTGATAAAAAATGGAAATGATGTTTTATTTGAAAATGCAAATCATATTTTTAGTTGATTAATGTTTATTTAATTATATTCTTGTGAGGTTGGTTTGGAAACTCATAATAACGTAATTATGTTACTATATGATGCTAATAAACTATAGCGAGTTAGTAAACCATAAATGTCATGTTTTTAGACAAAGTAGACAAATAGAAAACAACTTAGATCTATTAGAAAACTGGATCGACTGTAACAACTTAGATCTATTAGAAAACTGGATCAACTATAACGTTTAAACAATATGGAAGTAGATTGTCTTTTCCAATTTATGCCTATGCATGTTAAATTTTATATATTCGCATTGGCTTAAGAAATGACAAGTCCTTGATGGTGAATGTTGAATGTTGTCGCATGTTGATTTGGGTACCTGTTTATGTCCTTGAACTCGAGTATTTATTGTTTTCATGTGTTGGTGTTGTATCCGGTCATGTCCTGTTGTTTTTGCCCTTGTGAGAACCTGATATCTATGTTAGACCATGGGTTGCTTATGATGGATTGTGAAGACTTTTTTTCATGGATCCACCAGTCGATTATTGTATTTGTTTCTTATTATGTTCATTTGGATCCTTTTTCCTATTCAGGGATCATTCTTGTATTTAATGACCAATGTGGTCATATGTATTATTGGTTTAAGTACACCTTGATGGCAGGATGTAAATGACGTGAACCTTATGTATTCTACACCCTATTATTTTATTAGACAGGTCTTGTAGCTGAGTAGACCCAGAGATGTAACCCACTAGGGGTGAACTCCGATATCATTTCGGTGTTATGTGGTGTTTATGTCCTTTTCTTTCCTCTTTAATTTAGCATGTATGGATGGCATTATGTTAAAATTTGTAATGTTGATTAGATGATATTAATTGTAAATGCATGTATGTAGTCATCTCATTAATGCGGTAATTTGGATCATGGAAAATGTAAATTCAAATAATTGGAATGTATTCATTTGTTGATAATGCAATTAAAGTATGCTTGGAAAGCAATCGTTAGTTTATTATAAAATTAAAATACCTAATGTATTAGATGCATGACTTATGTTTTAATAAAAGTTTTAGCGAAATGAATGGTTAAATTGTAATGGAAGAACTCACCATGGCATCTATATAAATAACCTTAATGGATGAACTCATCATGTTATCTAAATTTTAACTCTAATGGATGAACTTCATTATGCTATCTATATTTTAACTTTAATGGATGAACTTCATTATGTTATCTACATTTTAACTTAATGGATGAACTCATCATGTTATCTATATTTTTAACCTTAATGGATGAACTCATCAAGTTATCTATATTTTAACCTTAATGGATGAACTCATCATGTTATCTATATTTTCAACCATAATGGATGAACTCATCCTGTTATCTATAATTTTAATTTACCAAATGAATTATATCATTGCTTAAGTAATAACTGGTAATTAAGTAAATCAAATTAATTGGGTTAATTAGCTTGGGTTGAGTTAAGTGTTGAATCAAGTAATCACGTTTGGAAACCCTTTAGGTGTTAGGTAAGTATTCCACTATGTGATCCGAGCTTAAGATGAGTCATTGTATCATTATTTTATATTTAAAACTCTTAAAAAAGAAAGTATTTGCACTCTATTCTTGAGTTTTAGCCTTATGCCTTCGGGGTTTCCTAGTGGGGCATTACATTCGATATCAGAGCCAGGTTGAAAACACTAGGATATCTGGTGTCGCTTGTGCCCTTAGGTAGTGTGAGGTGTATAAATCTTATGTTTTATGCTTGTCCTCCTTTTGTATGCGTGTGACTGAGGCATAAGATCTTGAAGATCTTAAGTACTCGTGTTAGATGGTCTTTTTGTATTCTTTTGAGAAGACCTTAATTATGTGTGACATGTGTGTTCACACCTTGTTCTCACCTTTTTGATATTGGTGCTTTCGAGTGATTATATGTGCTTGTGTTTAAGATTGTGATCTAGCTTAGTGTTGTCCACTGGAAGGACTTGTATGGTAGATGTTAATACTTATTTTGTAGCAAATTGAATGATCATCACCCTTCCTCCTCTTTCTCTATAGAAAACAAATATTTGTTTACGTGTATTTATCTCCTATGTGAATTTTCTTATTGAATGAGAAAGGTTGTGACTTCTTGAACCCTTGTGTGAACCTATGATGTTGTTGTGCTTCTAGATAATATAAAAGGGCTATGGGTTTAAGAGTTCATTTTAATTATTGGGAGAAAATTGTATGTTTACATTCAATAATTCTCCATGTGTATTGTAGGAGTAACATAATTAGATCCTATCTTAAGTAATGTGCATAATATGCGGATAACGGTTTTGTGAAACTACCTTGTTATAAAAGATGTATAAAAAGGGAACATGTTATATTGGCTAAGAGAGTGCATTAATGTGTTCCATAAAAGATTGTTCTATGTGTTTCATAATCCCGACTCAATTGAGGACCTATTTAAACAATTATATATTGAACTAGCTTTTGGATATATATAATTGAATTATTATGATTAGAAAGGGCAAATGAAAAGCTTGTTTTATGTGCATGCATTAATATGTATTATTGAGTGGATAGCTCCTTGTTTACCTCCTTATCGTACATTGAATTTTCAATAAAAGATTGTAGATTATGATATGTTTCGTATTAATTAAGAATAGTGAGTGTTCACAAGAGGTCTTGCATTATTCAAAAGTTTGTCTTTCTTGATCTTTGTTGTTTGGAAAATTAGAACATTCTGTTGCAACCATAATAATTGGAAATGTCATCTTAGGCCCATTGGCATTCTTTTAAAAATGGTAGTGAAATGAAAACCATACAATTAAAATGATAGACTTATAGTGAGAAATTTTAGCATGTTGTGTGATCTTGTTAAATCATGTGCTTATGTAAGAAATGGTTGGACTATCAAACTCTCTTTCCCTTCTCTCTACCTAGATTATGAGATTTTTTTTTTAGAAATGCTACGAAAGAATGCATTGATCTTAATAGAATGTTTATAAAGCATGTGAAATTGTATTTTTACATTTTAGCTTCATATTGAAAGGTAGAAGTCTTACGTTTTGGAAAGAAAATTTGCATTGTTAGTAACGTGAATATGAATGATTAGAGGAATTAGTGGAAGATATAGGAATGACATTAGTTCTTTATGTAATTCTGAATTGTAAAGAATTTTCGTACTTGTATCTAGAATAAATTTTATTCAGTTATTCATGTGAGAAGCATAATTAAAACCTTGAGTAGATGATAGTGTACTGAAAAGTACTGCCCATAAATGTGACTAAACCGGTACTTGTTCTTTCATTGTGTATTGTAAGAAACCCGTGCTTGTTATATGTGCCCATGGGATCGTGAAATAATCAACCATGGAGAATATGTTTACTTATGGGTATGGGAATACCATACTGTTTATGTGTTGTTGCATGTTTGTTACCTTATTGAGTGCCAACTCATGGGTTGTTGATAAGTCAATATGTGAAGGGGTAGTATTAGAAGTCATAATTCTTTTAATAGTATGGATTGGCGTATGAGTAATGTCGGTGCGAAGCGACTTTATCTTCTCTATTTCGAGGAAAAATATAGTTATATAATGAAACTGTATTAAAGGTGTACTCAATACTTTCCCTTTTGATGAACCAATTTATAAGGTTTATGTGTGCCAACCTATTTCTCTCCTTTATTTGAGCATATTGATGGTAGTTCTTGAGCATAGTGATAGTGCATCTTGGAGGATCTTTTTCCTTGTCTTCATGAAAGGTATTTTATTTCCACATGAGCTGCCAATTGGCAAGAGTTGGTAGACATGTCAGTGGACCTTAGCCATGTATACCACTGGCTTATGATGAGTATCCAGAGAGGCACATCGCTATGCAGGGTGTGACCTGCGCATGCCCTTTTCTGCGAGGTACACTGCCATGCAGGATACGTCCATTGCATGCCTTTTCGCTTGGAGTATAGCCATGTCGTGCTGAGACACGATGTAGGATGTAGTAGACATTGCCATGCGGCCTACCGACTAGTTTAGGGTAGATCCATGCCGCGTGACGACACGATGCAGGGTGATCTCGAGGTGCACACTGGCATGCCATGTGGATGTATGACTAGGCCACACCACATGACGAGATACTTCGATAGCTAGACATTTGTTCCTTCCTTCCTCATTGGTGGGTAGATGCTAGTCACATAGTGATGTTATGTGCAATTATGATGTTCTTATTTATTTCCTTGTGGGCCAGCAATTTATTTTATTTTGACCTTGAAGGTTTAGCCACGATCTTGCGATATTTTGCATACTTGATTTGGTCTTGAAATTCTGGATTATTTTCTTTCCCTACTGTTGGAATTGATGATTATAATCTTTATTCTTTTATACTTTGGTGGCAAAATTGGGTTATCCTTATTGTTTTCATATGCTTGTCTTGTGTTGAAATGTAAATTCCTCTCCATGAACGTAGGAGACGGTCTTGGTTGAGTGTATACGTGGAAGTAGACATAAGGAACCTTGAGGATGGGGGTATGTGAGGTTGTAAAACAACTAGGATCCACTAGCTACCTATGTGTGGTGACTATCTCTTGGAGGCTAACCACCCTACGCAATAAGGGATGTTCACGAGGGTCTTGCATGGAAGGTAGCACCGCTATGGTGTGTCCTAGAACCATCAAGACCTTGAGTGAGATGTTGGATATTTATGATCAATTTATCTATTCTGAGATCAGGCATAGAGATGTTGATCTTGCATTTTATCTATGACAACACATTAGACATGCTTGCATGTCACCTTTTGTGTTGTGTTTTCCAGTTATGTGGATGGTTATTATGTGTAATCGTGGAGTAAATTGTGTTAACTTGTCACTATGTTATTGGACATAGTCATTGGAAAGGTTGTTAAATGCTGACAAGTGTAAACAATTGTGTTCTCAATGTTGCTCTTATTTCATGAAATCTAACTTAGTTTTAAAATTTGAACTTTGAAGCTAGTTCTATGCAATAAATTTTTATGATGAGGATGGATTGGTAAAAGAAATTGATCATGATGGCATTTTTCTTGTCATATTGATAGATGAGTATGGTAATTGTTGTTTACCTCTTTGTATGCTTTATTTTGTTGTGATGAAAGGAAGAAATTTTTTTGTTTCTCTACTATGATTATAGATAATTCCCACAATGTTATAAGAAATGTATAGTGTAATGTCCCGCCAGGAAACCCTGAAGGGATAAAGCTAAAACACACGAATGGAGTGCAATAATCTTTTTTTTTTAAATAAGACACAAAATAAAGATACAATAAGATATCAAAGCACATATTACATAGCGGAAGACATCAACTAACACCTAAAGAGTTTCCCAACATGATTACTTAACTCCACATTTAACATAACATACGCTAATTAATCCAATAAGTCGATTGTCTTAATAACGAGAAAATTCTTAAACAAGCATAATTTCTTTCTGTAAGACAAAAAATAGATCACAAGATAAAGTTCATCCATTAAGGTTTATTCATACCCTTCATCCATACTTTTCATTAAAATTTTAGTCATGCATCCAATTTAATAACACACTTGAATTTCATCATAAACTAATGAGATCTTTCTATGTATACTTAATTTCCTTAACAATAACTAAATACATTCCATTATTCTAATCTACATTCTTTCATGATCTAATTTACAACATTTAAAAGACGATTGCATACATGCATTTATAGTTAATTTCATCTAATCTACTTACACATTCTATCAAAATGCCATCCATACATGCTAACACTAAAACATGAAACATAAGAACAAAAGCAACACATAACACCAAAATGATCTCGGAGTTCACCCCTAGAGGGCTACATCTATGGGTCTGCTCAACTGCAAGACCCCTCTAATAATTAAATAAGTTAAGGGTACATAAGTTTCATGTCATTTACATTCCTGCCATCAAGGCGAATCATACCAACAAACAACCGACCACATCGGTCAATAATTACATAAATGATCCCTACAAAGAAATGGATCCAACTAAACATATCAAAAGCTAATACAAGGTCCATTGCCCGACATTACTCTAACTAGAGACCTAACCCGCTATGGCCAACCACAAATCACCACTTGACACCCGCATAAAGGACAAGACCAGTTAAAACACCATCACAAGGAAACAACCAAACTAGAAACCGAAGACATAAATAGGTACCCCAAATCAACCAAACGATAGGGTCCAAACAAACATATCAAGGCCTTGCCATTACTTTAAACAAAAGCGAATACAGAAATTAAACTTCCATAGGCAATAACCGAAAAATGACAATTTTCTTTCCTATTGGTTTAAACAATAAAAGTCGACCAAGTTTTCTAAATGATCTAAGTTTTCAAAATACATTAACAAAAAAATCACCATAACAAGGAGAATACAATACCACAATTGCAATAGTCCATTTGTCTATGTCTCAATACAAAGAAAAAATATAACTAACCATTTATTTTACAAAATGAAAATCTCATTAACATACCAATTTTCCAAACGATACATTATTAAATTTCCAATTATTCCAATAGCATATCCTATAATATATTCCTAAATAAAATATTATTTAAAAATTATCAATTTAATAAATATATTTCATTTCAACAATTTTCCAAATAAAATAATATTTTATCTTTTTCCCCAAAAGATACTTCCTCAATAAAACAGATACCAAAATTAAATATTAATTATTATATATTTATTTATCCCTAAACATATAAACAATTAATAATTTAATAATACACAATATTAACGAATTAAGTATTAATTAATATATATAGATTAATATATAAATTATAATGATTAACATATATTTAAAATATATATTAATTAATAATTAATAATTAACATATAATAATCAAATATATTAATTAATATTTAATAAAACAATTAAACATTTTAAAACCCACTTTAAATTTAATATGCTATAATATATATTTTTTAGTATTATTATGTATTTATTTATTTTAATTACTTTTTTTTAATTATTATTATTTTTTTTAAACATGTAAATAATTTCCAAATTCATTAAAACCCCTTTCACAGAATTTACATAGAAATAAAATTCCCAACTCAATAAAATTCATTCATAGAACTTTTTTATTTCAATTACATTTGTTTTTAATTAGATAATCCAATAAATTTAATTCACAATTAAATTTATTTCTAAAGAAATCACAGAGATTTATTTAAAGGACTATCAGAAGAAATCAAACCAAACAGAATAATTTTTCCATAATAATTTTCCCAATGTTCTCAAAATTAAATTACTCCCATACACTATAAAATTAACATCAGGCAAAGATTTTAATTCAAAACCTAATTTAACCAGAAGAGGGTTTTGAAACTGACAAATAATTTACACACACATCATTCAGAGAAAAATAGATAAATTTTCTAAAAACCCACAATCAAAGAAGTCATCCAACCTAGTATAGCTTTCATGGAAGAAATCTGTAGAAGAGCCCTAATCTTTTCAATAAGCTTCCAATAAATTTCTTCACCTAAATTCTTGACCTGTTTCCTGTGTATCTAAAATAAAGACCTATTCCCTATTTAAACTAAAATTCTAGGTTCAATAGCTTTTTCTCAAAAACCTAAATTTAGAATAAAAGTTATTTTATTTTATTTTCTAATTTTATAACAAAAGATAAGGTAACATGCAATAATTAAATATCATTATTCTTTCTTTTCTTTTCTCATGCAAGTTAATTAATTTTCTAAATAAAGAATTAAAACAATACTTTAATTCTAATTAATTCTTTTATTCATTTTTTTATTTTATTTATTCTTTTATTTATTTATTTATTCTTTTATTTATTTATTTAAAATTTGAGGAACAATAAATATAATTAATCTAATTTATTTTTCCACTAAAATTTAAATAAAAATATATTTCTAATATCATGCAGCTTGCAACTTAATTTAATTAATTAATTAATTAAGTTTATGGAATTATCTCATAGTTGAATTATTTATGCATTAAGATTATAAATTTAGTTAATTAAAAGAAATGCTTTTCTTCCTCATTTAATTTTTAATTAACAAAACTAATAGTTGCATTTCACAATATTAATGAGGGTAAAATATTTTTAATTAAATTAAATTCTCAAAATCAATCTTACACACTATATAAAATAAATATGAATAAAACGTTTTCTAATCAAATTAGTTTTCTTAAATAATTAAAATTAATCTTTCTAGTCCAAAAAGAAAAAGAGATTAAATTATTTTTATTTAGAATAAATTTAAATCTTTCCTTTTTAAAATGCATAAACTGAATAAATTTGTTATTTAAAATTAAGCATTAAATTAGACTCGCTACAAACATAAATAGAGCGATCTTTTTAATTAATGATTAATCACATAAAAGAAACCTATTTATTTTAATTCCTCAATTACTAATGCGTAAATGAACACATTAAATCAAAATAAATACTTAGGGTTAAATACTCTATTTACCACACACCAAGCACGCAAACCAATTAAGTCAACCAATTACCTGACCCGCAAACCCAAATGACAATAAAACTGATGGAACACAAGCAACGCTCATTTGAGTATGACTAGGGTAAACTGAAGGTTTTACGACCACCTAACCCAAATTCTAAGGATGAAAGAGGTATACTCAACCCTGCGAATCCAGGTGAAGACAAACCTTACACCTAGGCGGTACTGTACCTGCAATCTCCTGCAACCAAGAGTCAGACAAGCATATATATATATATAATGAAGATGTTAGCTCGAGATTACTAACAAGAATTAGGAGGAGTGTTTAAACTTACATAAGAATCAATGCGAAAGAACATTAATAGATAGGCACAATAATCATAATATCTGACTAAACATTACCTCATGGTAATTCAACCATTCAATATTCCCACATAAAAAGTCAGCCAAGGTCAAACCGATTTTACAAAGCTGATTAGGGTAGGGGTACTACATCCTCCCCCCCAGGCTCTGACTTACTCCCGAAAGTCGTAAGGCTAAACTGAAATCATGCAACATGTATTAGCCCTGAAACTCATTTAACAATTATTAATTTGTACATATAAATATTCTCTCAACAATTGAAACATTATTGCTAAATCCTCTACGAATGTCATTATCCATTTGCAAGATACATCTAAAACCATATGCTTCTTAAAATATTCTAGGAATTATCCATAATCATAGCAGAGAAACAAGAATTTTCTTTCTTTCATTACACCAAATTAAAGCATTAAAAGAGGTAAGCAACAATTACTATACTCATCTATCAAACATGACAAGAAAAACATGCCGAGAAAACATGCCATCATGATCAATTTCTTTTACCAATACATCTTTTTCATAAAACTTTATCGCATAGAACTAGCTTCAAATATCAAATTCTACAACCAAGTTAACTTTCATGAAAAAAGAGCAACATAAATAACTCAATTGTTTACACTTGCCAGGCATATAAAAACCTTTCCAAAGACTACGTCCCATAACATAGTGACAAGTGAGCATAATTTACTCCATGATTACACATAATAATCATCCACATAACTGGAATGCACAACACAAAAGGCCACATGTGAGCATGTCTAATGCTCAATCAAAGATAACATGCACGATCAACATCTCTGTGCCTGATCTCAAAATAATAATATGATCATAAATATCCAACATCTCACTCAAAAGCTTGATGGTGCTAGGACACACCATAGTGATGCTACCTTCCATACAAGACCTTCGTGAACATCCCTTGTTGAGTAAGGTGGTTAGCCTCCAAGAGATAGTCACCACACATAGGTAGGTAGTGGATACTAGCTGCATCACAACCTCACATACCCCCATCCTCAAGGTTCCTTACGTCTACTTCCTCGTACACACTCAACCAAGACTGTCTCATACGTCCTTGGAGAGGAATTTCACATTTAAACACAAGACCAGCATACGAAAACAATAAGGACAAATCAGTTTAGCCACTAGAGTATAGAAGAATAAAGATAATAAATCACCAATTCCAACAGTAAGGCAATAAAATAATCCAGAATTTGCAACACCAAATCAAGTATGTAAAAGATCACAAGATCATGGCTAAACTTTCAAAGTCTAAATAAAATAAATTGTTGGCCCACAAGGAAATAAAATAAAATAAAAATATCACAATTGCACATAACATCACTATGTGACTAGAATCTAACCACCAATGAGGAAGGAAGGAACAATCATCTAGCTAGCACAATAGCTCATCATGTGGTGCGACATAGTCACACTACCCACATGGCATGGTGTTGTGCACCTCGACATCACCCTGCATCACTTCGTCACACGGCATGGCTCTACCCTAAAAATTGTTGGTAGGCCACATGGAAATGTCTACTACATCCCGCACCGTGTCTCAGCATGGCATAGCAATACTCCAAGCGGCAAGGACACATAATGGACGTGTCCCGCATGGAAATGTACCTCATAGAAAAGGGCACGCGTAGGTCACACCCTGCATCGTGTCTCAACATGACATAGCAATACTTCGAGCGGCAAGGACACACAATGGACATATCCCGCATGGCAATGTACCTCACGAGAAAGGACACGCACAGGTCACACCTCGCATAGCGACGTACCTCTCAGGATACTCACCATAAGCCAGAGGTATACATGGCTAAGGTCCACCCACATGTCTACCAATGCTAGACAATTGGCAGCTCATGTGAAAAATAACATACCTTTCATGGAGACAAGGCAAAATAACATACCTTTCATGAAGACAAAGCAAAATAACATACATTTCATGAAGACAAGGCAAAATATCCTCCAATAAAACCATCATTCTGCTCAAGAACTGACATCAATATGCTCAAATAAGGATAGGAATAGGCTAGCACACATGAACCTTATAAATCGATTCATCACAAGGGAAAGTATTGAGTACACCTATAATACAGTTTCATTACAAAACTATATTTTTCCTCGAAATAGAGAAGCTAAAGGTCGCTTCGCATCGACATTACTCATACATCATTCCATACTATTCAAGGAATGGTGACTTCTAATACTACCCCTACACATACTAACTTATCTACAATCCCATGGGTTGGCTGTCAATAAGGAACAAATAAACATCACATAAATAGTATGGTTTTCCCATACTCATAAACAAACATATCCTCCATGGTTGATTACTTCACCATCCCATGGGCACACATAGCAAGCACGGGTTTCTTACAATACATAAGGAATAGCACCATTACTGGTTTAGTCACATTTACGAGGAGTACTTTTTGATACACTATCATCTAAATATTTTACCTATGCTTTCCACATGAATCACTAAATAAAGTTTACTCTAGATACCAGTACTGAAATTCTTAACAATTCACTATTACATAAGGAAATAAAATCATTCCGATATCTTTTCTAAATACATTAAGCATTCACAACCACATTACTAACTATGCAAATTTCATTATGAAGCTCAGAACTTTCATCTTTCCATAAAAAGACAAAAATGCAAAAAGTACAATTTCACATGTTTTATAAACACTCTATTTAACTCAATACACTCTTTAGTAGCATTACTAAAATCTAAAATCTAGGCAAAGAGGAGGAAAAAGAGAGTTTCATAACCAATCTATTTCCTACAAAGACACAAGATCAACAAGACAAGCTAAAATTTCTCACTATAAGTCTATCATTTATTTGCACGGTTTTCATTTTGCTACTATTTTAGAAGGATGCCACATAGTCTAACAAGAAATTTCCAATTATTATGGTTGCAACAGAATGTTCTAGTTTTCCAAACAATAGAGATAAAAATAGGTAATCTTATTGATAATGCAAGACCTCTTGAGGACACTCACTACTTTAGTACAATATAACTGCATATCATATTTTGCAACCTATCATTGAAAATTTAAGGTACAGTAAGAAGATAAGCGAGGAGATTTCTCTTGCAATAAGAAAACGCACATAAGAGAAAAAAACACATATAACAAAAATATTTAATTTATTGAGAGAGAGAGAGAGAGAGAGAGAGAAGAGGAAGGATGATAATCATTCATTTTACTACAAAATAAGCATTCAATATTTACCATACAAGTCCTTCAAGTGGACAACACTAAGCTAGATCATACTCTTAAACATGCACATTTCATACTTTTTTATTCAAGACAACACTAACCAACCCAAATGGATTAGTCAAAAGAGTACAACAATCAATAAGGAATGTACATATGACTCTCCTTCCAAATAAGAGAAATCATAAACCAAGACCTCAATAAGAAGACAAAGCACATACAATCACTCCAAAACACCCACATGAAGAAGGTGAAAACAAGGTGTGAACACACACGTTACACAAAAGTTAAGGTCTTCTCAATCACAAACATACAAAGAGGAGGACAAGCATAAACATAAGGTCAATACACCTCACATCAACTAAGGGCAAAAGAAAAACTAGAGATCCCAGTGTTTGCAACTTGGGCTCTAATACCAAATGTAATGTCCTGCCAGGAAACCCTGAAGGGATAGAGCTAAAACACATGAATGGAGTGCAATAATATTTTTTTTAAAACAAGACACAACATAAAGATACAATAAGATATCAAAGTATAGATTATGCAGTGGAAGACATCAACTAACACCTAAAGAGTTTCCCAATGCAATTACTTAATTCCACATTTAACATAACATCCGCTAATTAATCCAATAAGTCGATTGTCTTAATAATGAGAAAATTCTTAAACAAGGATAATTTCTTTCAGCAAGACAAAATATAGATCACAAGATAAAGTTCATCCATTAAGGTTTATTCATACCCTTCATCCATACTTTTCATTAAAATTTTAGTCATGCATCCAATTTAATAACACACTTGAATTTCATCATAAACTAACGAGATCTTTCCATGCATACTTAATTTCCTTAACAATAACTAAATACATTCCATTATTCTAATCTACATTCTTTCATGATCCAATTTACTGCATTTAAAAGATGACTGCATACATGCATTTACAATTAATTTCATCTAATCCACTTACACATTCTATCAAAATGCCATCCATACATGCTAAAGCTAAAACATGAAACATAAGAACAAAAGCAACACATAACACCAAAATGATCTTGGAGTTCACCCCTAGAGGGCTACATCTCTGGGTCTGCTCAACTACAAGACCCCTCTGATAATTAAATAAGCTAAGGGTACATAAGTTTCATATCATTTACATTCCTTCCATCAAGGCAAATCATACCAACAAACAATCGACCACATCGATCAATAATTACATAAATGATCCCTACAAAGAAACGGATCCAACTGAACATATCAAAAGCTAATACAAGGTCCATTGCCCGACTGTACTCTAACTAGAGACCTGACCTACTATGGCCAACCACAAATCACTACTTGACACCCGCATAAAGGACAAGACCAGATAAGACACCATCACAAGGCAACACCAAACTAGAAACCGAAGAGATAAACAGGTACCCCAAATCAACCAAACGACAGGGTCCAAACAAACATATCAAGGCCTTGCCATTACTTTAAACAAAAGCGAATACAAAAAGTAAACTTGCATAGGCAATAACCGAAAAATGACAATTTTCTTTCCTATTGGTTTAAACAATAAAAGTTGACCAAGTTTTCTAAATAAAATTTACATAGAAATAAAATTCCCAACTCAATAAAATTCATTCACAGAACTTTATTGAATCAATTACATTTTTTTTAATTAGATAATCCAATATATTTAATTCACAATTAAATTTATTTCTAAAGAAATCATGGAGATTTATTTAAAGGACTATCAGAAGAAATCAAACCAGAGAGAATAATTTTTCCATAATAATTTTCCCAATATTCTCAAAATTAAATTACTCCCATACACTAGAAAATTAACATTAGGCAAAGATTTTAATTCAAAACCTGATTTAACCAGAAGAGGGTTTTGAAACTAACAAATAATTTACACACACATCATTCAAAGAAAAATAGAAATATTTTCTAAGAACCCACAATCAAAGAAGTCATCCAACCTAGTATAGCTTTCCTGGAAGAAATCTGTAGAAGAGCCCTAATCTTTTCAATAAGCTTCCAATAAATTTTTTCACCTAAATTCTTGACCTGTTTCCCGTGTATATAAAATAAAGATCCATTCCCTCTTTAAACTAAAATTCTAGGTTCAATAGCTTTTTCTCAAAAACCTAAATTTAGAATAAAAGTTATTTTATTTTATTTTCTAATTTTATAACAAAAGATAAGGTAACATGCAATAATTAAATATCATTATTCTTTCTTTTCTTTTCTCATGCAAATTAATTAATTTCCTAAATAAAGAATTAAAACAATATTTTAATTCCAATTAATTCTTTTATTCATTTTTTAATTTATTTATTCTTTTATTTATTTATTTCTTCTTTTATTTATTTATTTAAAATTCTAGGAACAATAAATATAATTAATCTAATTTATTTTTCCACTAAAATTTAAATAAAAATATATTTCTAATATCTTGCAGCTTGCAACTTAATTTAATTAATTAATTAATTAAGTTTATGGAATTATCTCATAGTTGAATTGTTTATGCATTGAGATTATAAATTTAGTTAATTAAAAGAAATGCTTTTCTCCCTCATTTAATTTTTAATTAACAAAGCTAATAGTTGCATTTCACAATATTAATGAGGGTAAAATATTTTTAATTAAATTAAATTCTCAAAATCAATCTTACACACTATATAAAATAAATATGAATAAAACTCACTTTTCTAATCAAAATTGATTTTCTTAAATAATTAAAATTAATCTTTCTATTCCAAAAAGCAAAAGAGATTAAATTATTTATATTTTGAATAAATTTAAATCTTTCCTTTTTAAAATGCATAAACTGTAAAAATTTGTTATTTAAAATTAACCATTAAATTAGACTCGCTACAAACATAAATAGAGTGATCTTTTTAATTAATGATTAATCACATAAAAGAAACCTATTTATTGTAATTCCTCAATTACTAATGCATAAATGAACACATTAAATCAAAATAAATACTTAGGGTTAAATACTCTATTTACCACACATCGAGTACGCAAACCAAGTAATCCAACCAATTACTCGACCCACAAACCCAAATGACAAGAAAACTGACGGAACACAAGTGACGCTCATTTGAGTATGAATAGGGTAAACTAAAGGTTTTACGACCACCTAACCCAAATTCTAAGGACGAAAGAGGTATACTCAACCTTGCGAATCTAGGTGAAGACAAACCTTACACCTAGGCGGTACTATACCTGCAATCTCCTGCAACCAAGAGTCAAACAAGCATACATATATATATATATATATATATATATATATATATATATATATATATATATATATATATTTAATGAAGATTTTAGCTCGAGATTAATAAGAAGAATCAGTAGGAGAGTTTAAACTTACATAAGAATCAATGCAAAAGCACATTAACAGATACGTACAATAATCATAATATTTGACTAAATATTACCTCATGGTAATTCAACCATTCAAGATTGCCACATAAAAAGTCAACCAAGGTCAAACCGATTTTACAAAGCTAACTTGGTTAGGGGTACTTCATATAGATTTAGATGTATCTTGCTGATGGATAATGGCTTTAGTAGATAATTTAGCAATAATGTTTCAAGTATTTGTGAAAATATTCATATGTGCAAATTGATATTTGTTAAATAAGTTTCAGGGCTAATGCGTGCTGCATGTTTTCCATCTAGCCTTACGACTTCCAAGAGTAAGTCGGAGCTTAGGAGGGGAGGATGTAGTGCACCTCCTCTAGTCATCTTTGTAAAACCAGTTTGACCTTGGTTGAATTTTTTATGTGCCATCCATGGATGGTTGATTTACCATTATGTAATGTTGTAATCAAATATTATGATTATTGTGCGTACCTGTTAATGTGCTTTCACATTGATTCTTATGTAAGTTTAATTGTTCTCCGTATTCTTTTTATTAATTTCAAGCTAACACATTCATTATATATATATATATATATATTAATGCTAGTGTGACTCAAGGTTGTAGGAGATTGCAGGAACAGTACTGCCTAGGTGCGAGCTTCGTCTTCAACTGTATTCGCAGGTTTGAGTGTACCTCTTCGGTCCTTAGAGTTTGGATTACGTGGTCATAAATCCCTCATTTTACCCTAGTCATGCTCAAGTGAGCGTCATCTATAGTCCGTCAATTTCCCTTTTTGTTTGGGTTTACGGGTCGTGTATTTGGTTGGCTTTCTTGGGTTGTGTGCTTTGCGTGTGGTAAAATTGAGTATTTAATCCTAAGTATATCATTCCATTTAATGTGTTCTTTCACGCATTAGTAATTAAGGAACTAAATTAAATACGTTTCTTTTATGTGATTAATCATTAATTAAAAATTGCTCTATTCATGTTTGTAGCAAGTTCAATTTAATGGTTAATTTTAAATAATGAATTTATTCAGTTTATGCATTTTGAAAGGAAGGATTTAAATTTATTCGAAATAGAAATGATTTAATCTCTTTTGCATTTTGGAATAGAAAGGTTAATTTCAATTATGTAAGAAAATTAATTTTAATTAGAAAAGCAAGTTTAAAATATATATATTTGATATAGTGTGAAAGATTGATTTTGAGATTTTATTTTAAATAAAAATATTTTACCCTCATTAATATTTTGAAATATAAATGTTAGTTTTGTTAATATTGAAAAAATTAGAAATTAAATGAGAAAGAGAAAGCATTTTTTATTTTTCTAATTGGATAAGCAAGTTTAGAATATTTGAATAGTTTGAAAAGAATGATTTTTCATTTTATTTAAAAGAAAGTGTTTTAAATTAAAAAATAAGAGATTGGGTCAAATATTCTTCCATTTTAACCTAGGTTTGAAAATATTTTTGGGGGATTATTTTTGGAGAGCATTTTTGGAAAACAATTTTTTTTGGAAAAGGATTTTTGGAGGAGATTTGGACATTATGGGAAGAAGAATTTCTTGAGCTGCCGATTGGGGCTCTTCATCAGATCTTGCCAGGAATGCAAAATGAGGTAGGATTCTATTTCATCTCTTTGATTTCTTGTAATATTGGGATTGGATAGTTTTAGGAAAGAAATCTGGTTGTGTTTGTAGATAATCTCTTATTTTGTGTGGGAAATGGAAGAGTTGTAATGAAATCACAAACTCAAACCCTCCTTTCTCTCTTACCAAACCCCCAGTTTACAATGTTGGTTGTTTTCATAAACTTTGTTCAAACTCCATGAATGTTTTCAGATTTAAGCTTTAATTTTGGAGAAATGAGTCTGTTTTGGGTAAGATTGGTTAAATGGTTGGATAAATGGTTGTCAATCAATCTTAGCTGCCAAGTATGGTGTTGTTTGGAAAAATTTATCCCCTTTCTACATCTGGTTATTCTAGAAATTATCAATATTTGTTATCCATGGACATTTTGGAAAATATGTTTTAGTCTCTATATGAGACTGTGAATAAATGAATAAAATATAAAAGAAAATTTAATAATAAAATTTTAATGGCGGATTTAGGGTTTGGAGGGCCGAGGAGCCAAGGTTCAACCCGTGCCCCCCTACCTCCCCGCAGGCTCGCAGTCTGTGAGGCATGCGACCACACTGGTGGCCCCAAATTTTTGCGACCACAATGTGGTCGCAGGCTTGCGACCCCATGGCAGCCGTAAAGACATGCGACCCCATGGTGGCTGCAAAGTCCCGCATCCACAGTGTTGAGGCTGTAGGTTTGCGTCCACCCTGGTGGCCACAACCTTCACAGCTAGAACACAACCTCCACTCCCATGGAGGGAGGTGCGCCCCTCGGTTGTATTTTTTTTTTTTTTTTTAAAACAAAAAAAATGCATCGCTATTTTTTTGGGTTTATTTAAAAAGGTTTTCAATATATTTTATTAAATGTTTTAAAATAGTATTTTTTTTAAATATTAATTATTAAGTAGTATGTATGTTATTCATTGGGAATTAATATGCATATATATATATATTAATGAATATTTAATTTGTAATGTTATTATTAATTATTAATTATTATATGTTTTATTAATGGTGGATATATATATATATATATATATATATATATATATATATATATATATATATATATATATATATATATATATATATATATATATATATATATATATATTTATATATTTAATTGGTATTTTTCCTATATGTATGCAAGGAGGTATCAATTTATTTGGGGAAATGATCATCAACTTTATTTCCTTTAAAATTTGTATTTCCATTTTTGGAAAGTCTATATGTGTGTTGCAAGAGATGAGGTTTGATTATATTTTTTGATCAAAAATGGAAATGTTGTTTTATTTGAAAATGCATATCGTATTTTTAGTTGATTAATGTTTATGTAATTATATTCTTATGATTTTGGTTTGGAAACTCATAATAACGTAATTATGTTACTGTATGATGCTAATGAACTATAGCAAGTTAGTAAACCATAAATGTCATGTTTTTAGACAAAGTAGATAGATAGAAAACAACTTAGATCTATTAGAAAACTAGATCGAATATAACGTTTAAACAATATGGAAGTAGATTGTCGTTTCCAATTTATGCCTATGCATGTTAAATTTTATATATTCGCATTTGATTAAGAAATGGCAATTCCTTTATGGTGAATGTTGAATATTGACGCATGTTGATTTGGGTACCTATTTATGTCCTTGATCTCGAGTATTTATTGTTTTCATGTGTTGGTGTTGTATCCAGTCATGTATTATTGTTTTTTCCCTTGTGAGAACATTATATCTATGTTAGACAATGTGTTGCTTATGATGGATTTCAAAGACTTAGTTTTGCAGATCCACTAGTTGATTATTGTATTTGTTTCTTATTATGTTCAATTGGATCCTTTTTCCTATTTAGGGATCATTCTTGTATTTAATGACCAATGTGGTCGTATGTATTATTGGTTTAAGTATGCCTTGATTGTAGAATGTAAATGATGTGAACCTTATGTATTCTACACCCTATTATATTATCAGAGGGGTCTTGTAGTTGAGCAGACCCGAAGATGTAGCCCACTAGGGGTGAACTCCGATATCATTTCGGTGTTATGTGGTATTTATGTCCTTTTGTTTCCTCTTTAATTTAGCATGTATGGATGGCATTATGTTAAAATGTGTAATGTGGATTAAATGAAGTTAATCGTACATGCATGTATGTAGTCATCTCATTAATGCGGTAATTTGGATCACAGAGAATGTAAATTTGAATAATTGGAATGTATTCATTTGTTGATAATGTAATTAAAGTATGCTTGGAAAGAGTTCGTTAGTTTATTATAAAATTAAAATATGTAATGTATTAGATGCATGACTTATGTTTTATAAAAGTTTAGGCAAAATGAATGGTTAAATTGTAATGGAAGAACTCACCATGGAATCTATATCATTAACCTTAATGGATGAACTCATCATGTTACCTAAATTTTAACTCCAATGGATGAACTTCATTATGCTATCTATATTTTAACTTTAATGGATGAACTTCATTATGTTATCTACATTTTAACTTAATGGATGAACTCATCATGTTATCTATATTTTTAACCTTAATTGATGAACTCATCAAGTTATCTATATTTTAACCTTAATGGATGAACTCATCATGTTATCTATATTTTCAACCGTAATGGATGAACTCGTCCTGTTATCTATAATTTTAATTTACCGAATGATTTATATCCTTGTTTAAGTAATAACTAGTAATTAAGTAAATCAACTTAATTGGGGAAATTAGCCTGGGTTGAGTTAAGTGTTGAATCAAGTAATCACGTTGGGAAACCCTTTAGGTGTTAGCTAAGTATTTCGTTGTGTGATCTGAGCTTAAGATAACTCATTGTATCTTTATGTTGTGTTTAAAACTCTTTTAAAAAAAAAAATTAGACTCTATTCTTGATTTTTAGCCTTATCCCTTTGGGGTTTCCTAGTGGGGCATTACAGTTAGGGGTCCAAGTTGTTCATTTTGACAACTTTGTTTGTCAACATGACAACTTTTGAGAGAAACTTTTATTGTCAAAATTGCAAAAATGACAAGAATAGGTGGTTAG
Source organism: Cryptomeria japonica (assembly GCF_030272615.1). Classification (NCBI taxonomy): domain Eukaryota; kingdom Viridiplantae; phylum Streptophyta; class Pinopsida; order Cupressales; family Cupressaceae; genus Cryptomeria; species Cryptomeria japonica. The sequence goes on from NC_081409.1 coordinate 51,870,489, forward strand.
AGGTAGTTGGGTGGTTATAGTTCGGTCTTGGAGGCCACAAATACTATAAAATTGTTCCAAAAAATACTTTTGAGGGATATTGTGGGTGTATGGTCAAAGATAACTAGTTTCAAGCAATAAAATCTATATTTTCATTGCATTTTCTAAGTCTCAACGTGTTATAGTCTAATCTTTATTAATTTTGATGCATTTGATGTTCATATCTTGAAATTTTCTTGGTTAGAGATGATAAGGAAATTATTTAACTTTTCTTTCAAAGAAGTGGCATTTGATTTGGTGTTCATTAGATATAGTTATCAAATTTCTGGTAAAATATACCAAAACCTTGAACTAGGGCATCCAGTGGCTTTATAAATGTAATATCTTTTGTTTTAATGTTTTTCTAATCCTCATTTTGGGCAGGGATGAGGTTAAGGGTGTATACTACCTATCCATGGTGTGTGCAGGGTTCCGTGTAGGACATTGAACATGCATGCAATAGGTTTTTATGACTATTACAGTCACAAAGGGGCAGTTTGATTGTCACAGTCAAGAGTGGAAGCTTTGTTTGGAGTGACAAAGTGTGCTATGTCCAAGAGGGCTAAGAGGGGAGTTTTATGGTGTGTTGACAACCTTCTCAAGGTGTTGGTACAAGTGGAGTACACAAAGGAGGGGCTAAACCAGTGAGTTACCAGAGATAGTAGTAGGCTATCATAGTTAGGGCAGTATAAGATAAGGAGAGTATTTGCCAAGACAAGTTGATTTCAAATATTCCATGGAATGTGGTTGGATCCTAGATTATTTCTGAAAGTTCCTTGAGTGTTTGGGAGTGGATGTAAGCATTGTTTAGGTGTTCATCTTAAGGGGTATTGATTGACTCTCAAACAACCAGTGTTAGGACAGTGATAGTGTTTTGTCTTGTGGACCTAGTTTGGATTCTAGTTGGGTTGTAAGACTTTCAAATACAATGTGAGGAGAGTCTACCTTGGTGTTAGGGTATGGAGAAAGCTAAGAGAAAAGTATTTATCCTAGAGTAGGGTCCAAAGGAGTGAGTAGGTTATCAAAACCTTAAAAGTGCAGTCTTAAACAAAATGATGACATGACCAGTCATGATCAATAGGAGTTGGAATGGGGAGTTTGTAACACCTAGCATGTAGAAGGATCCTCTAGTGTTTCACCTTGAGTGACTAAACCCTTGGGATTTCTAGATTGGTATCCCTCTGCATCATAAATTTATTAATTTACTTTTCCCAATATTAAATAATTTGGAATATAACATGAATGTTAGAATACAACTCATCAAGTGGCCTCAAGAATATTCCAAATGAATCTCTAAATGTTAGACATCCATGTGAAACTCACATAATAAATTAATATATTACATTTATAAACATTATTATACAAGGTGTACAACACCTATTTTCCCAAAATTCTCCCACTTTTTGTATGCATTGCATAAGGGGAAACAAGTAATAAAAAAATGAATAAGGGAACAATCCCTCTAGGCACATATGCCATCATGGAATGTAAGTTCTCCATGTGCTCCATCAATATACCTACAAAAAGTAACAAAGTGACCACCACCTCATACATGAATTCTCTCACCCTCCACCATGTCACTACTACTGGACATAGAAGAGGTGATCCAAATAGAAAGCCACACAATCTGTAACAACAAAATATAACTAATTCCACAATAGATATCCAAAGTACAAATACTCAATCCAAATTTAGAAAATGCATTGGTAGAACTTTCAAGTACCAATAACCTTATTCATAACTTAAATAACACCCACAACAAGTGCTAACATATCCAACTATGCATACCTCTGAGATATAGACAAAATATCAAGTGAATCTCATATCATCAACACATAAAACACATAACATGTAACCATAAGATCCAAGTGCAATACCTATCACATACTAACCTAGAAACTCCCACTACATAGGTAATGTAAAATCTGAAAATGAACCCAGTAACATCATATATAGAAAGTGTAACCATAACCATATAGAAACAAAGAACATCGATAATAATATGTATAGGTTGTAAGTTAATGATGTACATGTACAACTCTCACCACAAGTCTCCAATGCTCTCCTAGGTTATCCACAACCAATAGAGGAAAGAGATAAAGTAAACTATGTGTCATCTCCCACATGAACATAAAATAGTGAACACATAGCTCCAAACAACTTCAAATCCAATTTTATGTGAAATAAAACATCGAAGATGATAACCAAGACCATAGAGAAAAACTGAAAAATCAAAACTTGTAGCATGTCCTTTTACATTTTTCTCTCAATTCCAACTATGTCAAGTATGATCTCATCCAAAAAAACCCTAAATAATAATGCATAATAGAAACAAAACCTATCCAATCTCTTAGATGAAGAAAACATATATTTCATGTAATAAACATCGACATAAGCCTCTCATAACAAAGAAGATCAAACCAATACCATTCTCAATCCTATAGAATAAGACCAATAAACCATCTCCTAAACTTAATCATCAATGAATGTCATTATAATAACAAATTAAATACACAAGAAGTTAATAAATGTCATACATGTTTCAAAATGAATCTTCTAGAACTAGCCATCTATTCATAACTCAAGATCCATATCTATGAATGAGAAGCATACACATAATGCATTTGAGAGGAATAATGGGCAATACCTCTTAAGTAGTAAATTGTTGAGTAGATCAAGAGTGCAAAATGAGAATGCTCATCAAGCTATTCAAGTCATCATGACTCGGACTGAGATAAATATCATCTCAACTTCATACTAGGTGAATGCTCCTTGGAATTCCTACTAAAGCCATCAATTTTCTTAACATTTGTCTCTAATCATAGGAGAATATCACCATCATCTATGTCTCCTTGTATGCATGAGTACCTATAACTGAGAAATCCATGCCAAACTCTAAATGAAACATAATACCATCAAGAAGAATCAAGAAAATGATAATATACTCAACACAAAGAGAACCACCAATATCAATGATAAATCTCCAACAATGGAATTGAGAACTTAAACATCGCAACATGATCCAACCATCTCCTTTTAGGAGATCATATGCTCCATATGAACATAAAAAAATAATTATACCATGCCAAAAATCTAATGCACAATGAAGAGTATACCATGACATAATAGCAACCATGATAACAACTCAAATGAAAGCATAAAACACACCTCAACCAAAGACTCCAAGTGTCCTCCATGGCTCCAACATGACAACCATCCACAAACATCATGAAGATCACCATCTTGTACTAGTATACCTACAAATTTCAAAGAAACTTCTACAAAAATAGGATCTAAGGACTTTTCCAACATCTTCACACTAAGAAGATCATCCACCATCTAATGATGAATACACATCACTACCAACAACTCTGACTGAATTGCGCTAACAAGTAACACATGGCATCATGATAATCATCTCCTCGATAAAAAAACATCTAGGTATACAAACATTTTACTAAAAATCCAATAACATAAAGTGTAAGCATGATCTCAAAGCCAAGAATATACATGCAACAACCAACAAACTACCAATCAATAATCAATCCTAAAATTCCACTCTATCATTGTCAAAAGCTCCTAGTAAAGCTATAACAAATAAATAACCTATCTATCATGACATCATGAAACAAACATATCCATCCTTTCATCTCAAATCAAACCTACCAATACACAAATAACCATAGATGAGGCTAAATAACAATGTGTGCAATGATAATGAATGAAACTTAGTGGATACAAACAATCCACATCCGAGTCATTCCAAGAAAATTAAGTGGGTGGCATGCCCAATTAAATTGCATAACTCATAGATCCAAAGAATTAAACATTCAAAATCATTAGCACATTAGTGAGTTCTAACTAAGATATCAATGAGAATCATACTATAGACTAAATGACTCAAAGACCAAGTCAACATTTGATATGATTTACTAGACATCTCCACAACCAATCACAACACTTCTTGTCTCAAACCATGTCCAATCATATCCTCAAACTAGAGACAACCTATGTACCAATAACCATAAAAGTCAAAATATTAAAATACTTGTAATTCTATAGTAGAAAACACCAAATCTAATAATCAGTTGTAGCATCATAAATATCTTATAAAAACATGTACACCCTCAAGCTTTCTCATTTTGACTCATCTGGATTCTCACACAATCACATCCAAAATCTCAAACACCTACAAGTTATCAACCAAGTACAAATTTCTCTATACTCATCAAACTGATTAAATAGCAACAACATTTTGTAGTAGACTAAACATGATCTCCAACACCTACTAAAAATCACAAAACTACTTCCATATGCAAAATTCAATATGATAAAAGCCATGTAACAGAGAACATCTCACTTCCAAGCTTTGAAAACATGTGAAAAAAAACTCAAGGAACCAAACCCATATCATTTTGTTGTTCTTAGAACAAACTTTCTAACAAGAATCTAGGAAGTCAAAAAATCTCACACTTCGATGGAAAGTTATGCCCATTAAAATATAAAAAATAATTTTACTTATATAAATTCCTTCAAAGTGGGCCCCACACACTTTTTCATTATTTTTTTTTTATTGAATTAAAATTTATAGGGAAGACCACCTCTCTCAAAATGATTCAATTTTCTATTTAAAACTTTTATGATTATAAGTGGGAATGGGTTCTTTAATTTTATAATACAATAAGTTTGAATTTTAAATGGTTTAAAGCTTTTAATATGGTGTTTCACTTTTTTCTCAATGGAAATAATAATAAATTGAGGTCAACATTAGGTGCATGTTTACAATTGCATACAATCTATGTTGATAGAGTGCATACCCACTATGTGGGTATAAAAACTCTACAACACCATATTTATTATTTATTTCTCTTTTTTTTATTAAAACTTTAAATGTATTTAAAATTGCATACTTAAATTTTTTTTTTGTATAATTTGAATCATAATAAAAAAATCTAACTTGGTTTTTCACATTTGCAAAAATAAAAAATTATTTTTCAGATGATGTCTTGCATATTGTACAACCATACAACTTAAAAATTTCCTTCTCAATCTAATGTCACCAAATGGGGTCAAATTATGTATAAAAATTCATCCCTCGAGCCTCTTGAATCCATTCATGGGGTTTTTTTTGTCCCATAGTTTCAAATGTAAAACCTCATCCTCAGAGCCCCTATAATGAACATCTAAGAAAACTCATTTTTTTTAAAAACAATTTATGAACCCAAATCTACAAAAAAAGCCCACAAACCTGCAACCCCAAAACCTACACAAAACCCTCAGCTCTTGCCATGTCTGTCATTATCTCATATATTCCATAGATACAATTCCTAGGTTTATGCAACCAAAACCATGGCTTTGATACCACTTCCAAGAAAACTTGCAATCATAGAAATGAGAATTTCTACACAACCCAATTTAGAAATCAAAAAAATATGAACTTATAATCCATATGAAAAGAATTTACAACATACCCAACAAAGATAATGCAAGATGTACACTGGAAAAACCGTCAAGAGTGCAAAACTCAGCCTCCAAAAGAATCTATCATCCATGTATTATTAACAATGTAGGATTATAAATACAACCATAAAAGATTTTGAAACCCTAGCCATCAACAAGAACTCCATGTGAACAAGCATGCAGCCACACATCCCATGTCATTCTTTCACCTCCATAAATGCTTGTACTTGGCTTACCCACATGATTACCCTTGTAGTTTCTTTTATAGACACAAGCTCTCACAAAACCACCAAGTGGTATTGTTGGCATGTTGGCATAACTCATGGAGATGATGGTGTACTAGTAAAGGACTGTTTGTGATGATATATTGATGGACTATTGGTGATGATATAATTATGATATGATGCTTGATGATCAGTTACTTTTGTTGCCATTGATGTCAACCATAATTGTCCATGTTTGTTTATTCTATGTAAGTCATCTAAGTCTACTGGTTAAGTGTAATGGGTAATGAATTGAGTTTAAAAGCAAAATTGCCTAATGACAATGAATCGGTAAGCAGGAATAGTGAAGGAGATGGTTGTGGTAGAGATCCATGTTGAGTCAGGTATTGTGGTTTGGTATGTGTGCTTATGACATCATAATGAGTCTATGACATGAAATGCATCATGTTTGGAGAATCAGAAGTGATATTTGTAACTGACTGTTGTATAATCAGTTAGGGTTTGAGAACCGGTAAGAAGATCTTTGACCCATGATGATTTATGGTTTGGTGGTGATTCTTTCATGTTCATAAGTTGATGATGATGTATCATATTACATGTGAAGAGATAAGATGTTTTTTAGGCACATACAAGGATCAAATTTCTTGTGAAGCAGCGAAGTGCTAAGCAGAATGTGATAAGGGTTTGACAGCTTATCAAATCGATGTGCGGTGATGAGTTATGATCATTCAACGACTATATTGTCTTTAAATTTGTTGCAATGATTTGTAATGATCTGATATGATCTATGATGTAGATTCATTGTAGGTTAGGGTTTTGTAACTGACCTAATTGTAAAATGTATTTAGGTCACGTTTGAGAAGGTTGAGTGTGTTGGTGATCAAAGAAGTGTGTATGTGTGTCGAACTAGATTGAGATGTCTGCATGAGAGAAGTAGATTAGAGTTGACAAGGATCTATAATAGAAAGATATGAATTGTTGAGTCCAGATAATTTATCTATTGTTTCCTAACAATTACAATAACATTAAAATCCCTTAACCGGGTAGGTCCTAACAAGCCTGATCTTGTAAATCCCTTCACCGGGTGGCTCATTAATTTGGGTTTGAATCCTCCAGTGTGATAACTCCTAACAGTGTAAAGCTCCTAACAGAACTAAGTTGTAAAATCCCTTGACCAGGTGACTCCTAGTAGGGTCTTCTCTCAACCAGGCATTTTTGTAAATCTCCTAATCGAGCTAGGCTCCTAATAGGGCACATTCTGAAAGATTGCATATTTTGTGGGTACCAATTCCCACGGTGGTTTTTCCCATTTGGTTTTCCACATGAAAAATCCTTGTGTTCATGTTGTGGATGGATTGTTAAGTTGTTCATTTGATATCTTTACTATATTTTCTTATTGATGAACACTTAATTTTCTACCATTAATGTTTTGATAAATCTACATTAAGTGATTGTTTGATCAGCTACCGGTATTGGTTATGAACTATTTTTGGTGAAGTGTTTCAGTTTATTATTCTCACTGATTTGCCCCCCCTCTTAGTGTTAACCGGATACTCACATTAACAGGTATGACATCGAATATATGAGTTACAAAACCATGTGTTACCTACTATTGGTATTGTGTTGTCATTGATGTCAACCAAATTGTTTTGTCATTGATGTCAACCGGTATAGCATTTCACCAGTAAGTATGGAATGTTGACTGGTGAGCAAGTATTGGAGACTGGTATGGAATGTCAACCATTGAGTGATGTATTCACAGTGTGTTGTTTCCAACTGGTAAGCATGTGACCAGTAATAAAGCAAGGTTGAAAAAATGAAGAAGGGCAGGTAACCGATATGCAATTTGATTGATGATATTCAACAAGACTCCCACCAGGTGAAGTTATTGTTACTGAATAAAGAGAAGAATGACCAAAATTGTGCTACCTCAAGATAGCTAGGAAGACAAATGGGTAGTCTACTGGATCATATGTCTGGTTGAAGATGTGTTTGTTCAATTTCAGTAAAGGCATGTTAGTGCAAAGCCAAAAGCATAATGAACAACAAAGATCCACTCCCACTAAGTGTTGGAAGATTAAGTGCATCGTCCATCTACTCCCACCAGTAATGGTAATACTGAGCTTATCTCCCAACATGCATGGAATGAGTTATAACTCTTCAGGATAGGTCAGTCAAGAAATACAAGGCAAGTGATTGAAGGCTCATACTGAATGAACAAAGTGAAATATAAAGATGCCTCATGTGTGTGAAAAGATAGATATGCACCGTATCAACAAGAGAAAGCATGATAAGCTATTAGGATAGAAGAAGAAGAGTAAGTTGTGATGAGTTTGCCACTTTGACAAACTGGTTGAGGTGAGATCTGAGAAAATGAAGGAGAAGGAAAAGCTTAGCACTTACAGACATGGATCAACTCCGAGATGTTGATGTCAACCAGAATCTACATGTAGGTTGATGCATAACAGTTGGAGATTGATGGCATGATGTCATCGAGGTTGTTACCAGTATGCAGGCATATGTATTATCAATTGATAAATATGTCAATTGGAAAGCGAGCAAAGAGACAATGTAAAAAGCTCTCATTGAATGGGATGGACATTGCAACCCATTTTGGATACATGCTATGAATTGGAAAGTTTGGTGACTAGCTTGATGTGAACCCACTGACAAAACAAGAGACATCATAGTTCAAAGGTTGAATGGTTATTGCATGATCGGTAGGGAAAGAAGACTGGTAGTATAAAGGGAATACCAGTTGTGTGTTGTGGTTGGTGACTAAGCCTAAACCGACACAATGAGATGAGGTGGATGCCGACAAAGAAGACATGTGCCTTATAGGTGGCAAAACAAAAAACCAAACATGCAGACGTCGATGAACGAGGTAGTTGGTGATTGGGTTGACATTAAACATCGATTGCAAAAATCACCGATCTATTGTAGAGGTGTGCGGCTCAAGGAAAAATGAAGGAGAAAGATCTGATTCCTTGAAGTCAATCATCAATGTAGGGTGTCCAAGTGCAGATCCGACTATAGAAGGAAATAGCTAGACCATTCATTGTGATTAAAAAAGTCAAGGCTGGTGAATAGGGTCAGTTTGCTAAATATAGAAAACGTGTATTGGAAGAAGAGAGATATAGAAATTTTGCATCATTTTTTGCAAGTTATCCATCTGTGACAAAAAATTAGATCAGATCTAATATGGATGGAGTTGGTGAAGGAAACCCTAGCAAGCTAAGGTTTGATACATTGTTTTGGCAGGAAAGCACAAGTATATATATGCAGTTCAAAGATCAAGATTGATGATGTCTGATGCAAGAGAATAGAGAGTGAGTGTGCATCAAAGAGTTAATCAATCAGAGAGTTCATCAAACAACATTGAAGTGACTGAGTGCTTGAAGAGAGAACTGGTAAGAAGGGTTAAACAGGTAAGAAAAGTAACCGGTAACCAGGTGCATAGTCTGATAGTTCATCTAACCAGTAAAGTCTGAAGCGGTAAGGTAGAAGTAGTGAGAAAAGGAGAGAAGAGAGAGAGTGAGAAGAATTTAAACATGAGAGAGGCTGAGTAAAAGAATATTTAGAGGGGGTGAGCAGAGTACCAGTGATGACAAGTAGCAGTGGGTCAGAGTGATGAGAGAACCGATATAGAATAGAAGCAGTAAGACTGAGAAGAGTGAAACTAGTAAAGAGATAGTGTGAGTAAGAGGAGATCTAGCAAGGTAGAAGCAGAGAAAGAGGAGAATCAGAAACAAAGGGTGAGTAGAGAACTGATAGAGAATAGACCAGGGTTGAACCGAAAGAGAAGAGACAAACCGGAAGAGATAATTAATTGTAGAGGTTACAAAACTCATTTGTAATCAGGGTATTAATATTGTATTCTTTATAGCCATTGTAATCACTAAGTTGGTACTTTGTGTAGGGGTTGTTGCTCCTTGGGTAGGTTCCATAAATCAGCAAGGGTTGGTACTCCTTGGGTTGGTGGCCTAAATCAACAAGGCTTAGTTCTCCTTGGGTTGGTGCCCTAAACATTGTAATAAAAATTTTTATTGTGAGGTTGGATTGGAGCAGTAGACTCTAGCAACTTTTCTCACCGAGGTTTTTCCCATATTGGATTTTCCTCATATATTCGGTGTTATGTGACATGTCTTTTGTATGCTTGCATCTTAATCTTTTTCTTGTTCAACTGTTATATTCACTTAGTGTTTGAACTGCTATCAGATACACATAGTTAGGTTTAAAAGGTTGGAAATATTGATAAACACTGATTCACCCCCCCTCTCAGTGGCATCTTGTGTTCTACAATTGGTATCTGAGCCTAGGTTCCTGGCTAGGTAAGATTTTTCTGTTAGAACCCAGAGGAAACTAGGAGGGGGGCGGGTGAATCAGTTGTCTATTAATTTCAACCAAATATACTTTAACCAAACTTAGTGCATAATACCGGTATACCAAAATTTAGTGCCAGTAGACAGTTTAGCAGTTAATAACAGTACCGGTAAAGTTTAATGCATGAAACAGAAAGACAAATAACATACACAACACATAACACAATTATTTGTACATGGAAACCCTGTAAGGGGAAAAACCACGGTGGGAAACCTTACCCTCAATCAGATGATACTACTGCAGATAGTATGTGTGTACAAATGGGGTCTGCACATGCATAAAGGCAAACTTCCTAGAGCTCACTGCTCAATCACAAAATGGGAGTCACACTGACTACAATTGGATGGTTAAATCCAATGATAATGTACTACTCAAAATAGCATCTTCATATGCTGGATTAAGTACCGATTAAGCTCTGATTGTCTTCCTCATACCATCCTTGAATCTTCAAATGATGTCTGTGTGTATAGCTCTTCTTATATTCGCATATACCTTATTACAATCTGTTTTCACCTTCTCTTCTACATAATCTCAAAAATAAGATCTTACATATATACCAAAACCTAGGACCAAATATGTAGGTCAGCTCACTAAGATATTACAATTAAATCAATTACAAATGAATCAATATACGATGCATGATGTCAGCTCAATGCATTTACAATAATAACCAATCAATAAAACATCTCCATAACGTGTTGTGCTGATCTTGAATAGATAATGCTTTCCGGTCCATAACCTAGACCTATTTGCCAGTAACAACAAATATGCAAACTCAATTTTACCAATAATCAATTCACCAAAACCAAGTGTCCAAACAATGTCTTCGACATAACCAAGTAATCTCCAGATCATAACAAATCATCCTAAGTGTTAGTGAACAATATAACCTATCGGTTACCCAGATACCGGTGACTATGCATAAGTCACTGAACATGCTGGTGAACATAACCAAAGATCTCCACAAGGATAAGTGTTGACAAGTGTTGACATCAATGACAAAACCAATGCAACACATCCATAATACCAACATTGTCCAGCTTGTGTAGATTATGGATTTGAGAACACAATGGTTAAATTTTAGTCAATACCTACTCTGATGTTTAATGGGTCAAAATATTTATTTTGGAGTTGTAGAATGGAAGTCTACTTGTCCTCTTTAGGCTATGATGTTAAAATGTCAGTTGTTAATGGCCTCTCTAGTCCTATCAGTCCTCCCACTAGTCCTAAAGTCGAAAGAAGATCTAAGTGCAATGCTAAATTAATGAAAGCTATACTCAGTGGACTTTCCGATGATATTTATTAACAAGTGGATAAGTGCAAGTCTGCAAAGAGTTTGTGGGATAGATTGAAAAATATCTATGGTAATTAACCTACCACTACTGAACCAAAATGTTGTAGCAAGAAGAGAAATGGAACACATGAGTATACCGATGATAAATCCAATTAAGTTAGTAGCTGAAACAATGATGAAGAAGAAACCCATCTCTTCATGGCTCAAGAGACTCCCAGTGAGGTGCACACACCAAAAGATGATAATTTATATCAATCCTACCAGCAAGATCTATTTGATAGTGATGAAGAAGAAGATGAAGCTAAAGTTGATCTTGAAGGAGAGCTTGTAAGTGTACTCGAGGAGCTTAACAGTTTAAGAAAAGAAAACAGGATGTTCAAGAATGTTGCTATTGTGGAACAAGACTAGTTGATCAAGAGTTAGAGTCAACAATTACTAAACTGAAAGGACAAGTGGATGATGCAAAAAGGGTGAGTGTGGAATCAAAATCAGATTTTCATATCAAGAAGTGCAGGTGAAAAGATTTAGAATCAGAGCTAGAGGCCAAGGACAAAAAATGTTAGAGTCTAATGGGTGAAATGGAGAAACTCAAGAAAGAACTTGAGAAGTGTCAAGATGAGCTCAAGGTGAGGATTTGGTATGAAGGAAACTCTAAAGCCTTGGATAAAATATTGAATAAACAAAAACACTCCAAGGATACCAGAGGATTATGATTTGATACCGGCAAGTGCTCCACAAGCAAGGATGTCTCCAACAAAGACATTGAGTTTGTGTCCTCAAGTAAGAATGATAAGGGACAAACATTCACTATTAGAAATGCTCCTAGGAATAAGGTTGACCTAACTACAACTGGTGAAGACATGAGGATGAAGACCGGTGTTGCTGCAAGAAGGAATAATGTTGATCCTAAAGGGAAAGGAAAGCTACAAGAAGAAGGCTTGATCAGAAATAGAAACATAAGAAGACAACCTAGATGACCTTATGTCGGTAGAAGACAAAGAGATGCTGCCATTCCCAAGACAAAATGAGTGTGGAGAAGGAAGGGATCTATTGAAAGATCTATGAGAATTGGACAACTCAAGAACAATCCCTAGAGAAGTAGAAATGGAGAATCCAAACCAACAAGATCACCTCATGTTTGGAAAAACAAATTTGTAAGTTATATGCCCTCTTTCTCCGATTACTATTTCTCATGCAAAGATTATGGTCATAGGGAAAATGAATGTAGGAAAGGGTCTGAATGTGGTCAAGGTGCATTCTCTAGAAATAGGAATATAGTTTGTTATAGATGTCATAGACATGGACATAAAATTTCATCCTCCAGACTTATGCATAGATCTTCTCCTATCTATGATAGGAAGAGTCCATTTTCTACTCCAAGAAATGTAAAAATTATGTGTTATAACTGCAATGAATTTGGGTATAAAAGTCATGAATGCAGGAAGAAGAAATTTCAGTCATATAGAAGTCGATGTAACAATCATGCTCAATATGGAATTAGCTATAAAGCATATGAGAATCAAAGACTGACATGGAACAAAAGGAGAAGTTTTCCTGCAAGATCAAGAAATCCACTGGTTCCCGTAGTTGGCTACAATAGCATGATCAAGAGAAGAGGAACATGTTAGATTAATGGAAGACCCCATGATCATCTAGTTCACATGAACACAACATGTTTCTATAGCAATTCTTCCGGTCATGCTACAAACTTTTGTAGAGCAAGGACCAATCAATAAAAGAAAGCCAACATTGCTCAAAAGACTGCAAATGAGAAGAGAAGGGAGATCAAGCAGGTATGGAGAAAGAAGAAAGAGAATACAACCATGGGCAGGAACTATGCATTCAATGCACAAGTGATATCTCCTAAGGCTTAAAGGAGATGTAGGACTTTAGGGGGAGCTACATATTGATCACATCATTCACCCCCTTCATGGAAATGGAAGGATGAAAGGACTGTTTGCCACCGGTATAAGGGAGAAGATGAAATGATAGTGTGTGTAGTTAGTGCGTTGGCTACACATCTACATATGTGAGATGAATTACTACTGCAAGTGTTAATGGATGGTTGAACTGCAAATTGGGATAAGTGACATTTGACTCAAGAAGATGGAGTTCAGAGGAAGGTGTTCCCGTAAAGATGTTGGTCCGGTATAGTAAACCAGTATGTATCTAGTATGTTACTAGTATGGATATTGACTGGGATTGCATATTATGATCATTGAAATAACTCTGGTGGCTTGGAATGATCAAATTATGTCTTAGTTGATATTGGATAAGTCCTAAATGATAATGTGTTGCTCCGATAGCTGATCTTATATGCATAAATCATTTCAATTTAACTAGTTTGATAGTTGACATGATGGTGACGTGGTTTGGCATTTTGGTCATGTAAGATCATATCACTATTCAAATAGTTCAAATAACTGGAAGACAAATGAGAGGGGGGGTGAATTAGTTGTGACAGATTACCGGAACCATTAGCAATTAAAAATTTAATACCGGAACCAAAAACATTAATACCAGAATAGAAATCAAACCAATTAAGCATAAACAATAATCATAGAATAAATAGCATTCACATCACACCACGATTTATATGTGGAAAACTTGGTAAAGGGAAAAACCAGTGGGAAGCCTACCCACATTCAGATAATACTTCTACAGTAAGTATGTGAATTACAATTGAGGGGCCAACACTTGCAGGAAGGCCAACAGTCTAGAGTGCACTGCTCATCACAAAACGAGTCTCACTGACTACATAGAAATCCAGACTACAATCTAGAGAAGTGTTTGAACTGCAAAGATAGCATCTCCTATGCCTGAGTATAGTTTTGGTTAAGCTCAATACCAGAGGACTAAATCCTCTTACATAAACCCAATTCAATCTCCAATGATTAACCAAATCCTCTGCTTGAATGATATTACATTATTCGCACATTATATCCCTTGACCATAACCATGATGATCTACAATGAGATATTTCATCTATATATACAAACCCTCAACCATAAATAATCAAGTCAGCCACCAGACAATAAACCAATTACATAACTATAAAACATGTTGGCCTTAGACCAAAAATATCAAACACATCAGACATCTAGGAAACACATCAAGAGGTCCAATCGACACGTTACATTAAGTCAGTCTATAACCTAGATCAACTGGGACCCAATATAGGTCCACACCCTAAAGCAATGATCTCTATCTACCAAGTCTCGAACATGATCACCAAAAATATCCTGAAACTCCACAAGAAACTATATCAACATCACTTATGTATATCATCAAAGATCTTCATTGAGATCTTTGTCAGTAAAACCCTCGCCGGAACTAGAAGCCAAGCTTCCTAAGTAAACATGATAGTATTCAAACACGAGACAAAAACCAACTGATTGAATATGAGCATGAGTATCATGAATAAGGCATTTCCATAACCAAACCATACTGGAGCCTACCAGATTGGTAATACCACCACCTTAGTAGACCTTAGAGTTACACCACTCGGATCTTATGGCGTCGTACTTGGCATGGATTGGCTTTACGTCCATAGAGCCAAGATGGATTGTCGCTTGAAAAAGGTCGAGTGTGAGGATGATCATGGTGCTCCCATAGTAATCACTGGGATTCAGAGACCCGTGTCTCTTCGCATGATATCCGCTATGCAGCTTAAGCGGAGCATGCGGAAGGGATGTCAGTTGTTTGCCATCACGATCAGTGACAGAGAGGAAGAAAATGAGAGGGAGCCTTCCATAAATGATCATCCCATCCTTGAGGCATTTGCAGATGTGTTTCCAGCAAAGCTACCTGGTATGCCGCCTAGCAGAGAGATTGACTTCCACATAGATTTGGTACTAGGAGCCGAGCCAGTTTCGAGAGCACCTTATAGGATGACCACTCATGAGCTTAATGAGCTCAAGATGCAGCTAGAGGAACTCTTAGAGAAGGGTCACATCCATCCTAGTGTCTCCCCTTGGGGCACACCAGTCATCTTCGTGAAGAAGAAAGATGGATCCCTTCGGTTGTGCATGGATTACAGGCAACTGAATAAAGTAACCATCAAGAACCGCTATCCCTTGCCGAGGATCGATGACTTGTTTGATCAGCTTCAGGGTGCTAAAGTATTTTCCAAAATAGACCTGAAGTCAGGATAACATCAGTTGAGAATTGTGGAAAGTGATATCCACAAGACCGCGTTTCGCACCAGATATGGCCACTATGAGTTCATTGTGGTCCCATTCGGTCTTACGAATGCTCCAGCTGTATTCATGAGTCTCATGAATGGAGTATTCCGCACCTTCCCTGATCGATTTGTGATAGTGTTCCTCGATGACATATTGATCTATTCCTGAAATGAGCAGGAGCATGAGGAGCATTTGAGCCAGGTTTTGCAGTGTTTGAGGGACAACCAGTTGTTCGGCAGTTTGTCGAAGTGTGCTTTCTTTAGATCAGAGGTCAAGTACCTAGGGCATGTTATATCCGGTGATGGGATCTCAATTGACCCATCAAAGATTAGAGCCATCATGGATTGGCCGGCGCCTACCAGTGTGACAGAGGTCAGGAGCTTCATGGGTTTGGCAGGGTACTACAGACGCTTTGTTGAGGGATTTTCCAGAGTTGCACACCCCATCACATCCCTCCAGTGAAAAGGGAAGAAATTCGAGTGGTTAGAGAAGTGTGAGAGGGCTTTTCAGGATCTAAAAAGGGCACTTACTAGTGCACCTATTCTTATAGTGCCAGACCCCACGACTGACTTCATGGTATGCACAGATGCT
This sequence comes from Cryptomeria japonica, assembly GCF_030272615.1. Classification (NCBI taxonomy): domain Eukaryota; kingdom Viridiplantae; phylum Streptophyta; class Pinopsida; order Cupressales; family Cupressaceae; genus Cryptomeria; species Cryptomeria japonica. Next base: position 51,886,643 of record NC_081409.1, read on the forward strand.
TCCTTAGATGGATTGGGAGCAGTTCTTATGCAGGAGGGTAGGGTTATAGCATACGAGTCTAGGAAGCTTAAGACTCACGAGCTTAACTACCCTACGCATGACCTAGAGCTTGCAGCGGTTGTACATGCACTTGTGAGTTGGAGACGCTTCCTTTTAGGTCATCACTTCGAGCTTCATTCAGACCATCAGAGCTTGCAATACATCTTCACCCAGCCTAACCTTAATGCACGTCAGAGGAGATGGATGGAGTTCCTTTGTGAGTATGATTTTGATGTTCATTACATCAAAGGAAAGGAGAATGTGGTCGCAGATGCCCTAAGTAGGAGACGACATGAGGTTTACACCATATCCATGAGCACAGATTTGAGAGACTGTATTTTGTAGCGATTGCCAGAGGATGATTGGTATCTAGAGGTTTGTCAGAGGATCCATAATCAGGAGACCCTGGAAGGGAAGTTTGTGGACTACTCTTTGGAGTCCGATGGTTTATTACGCCATAGAGGGCACATCTATGTACCCTCTCCTGGGGGTTTGCGAGATTTCATTATCATGGAGGCTCATAGAGCTCCTTATGCAGTGCATCCCAGGGTTAAGAAGATGCATGCTGACTTGAGACAGTTATATCATTGGCCAGGAATGCGGTAGCTTATCGCCGAGTTAGTAGCCCGATGCCTTGAGTGTCAGAGAGTCAAGGTGGAGCACCACCATCCAGGTGGGTTACTCTAGTCCCATGCTATACCAGAGTGGAAGTGGGATACTATATCCATGGACTTCATCATTGGTCTTCCTATGTCATCTTGTCACCATGATGCTATCTTGGTGACAGTTGACAAATTGACCAAAGTAGCCCACTTCTCACAAGTTCGGACTACCTTCACAGCTCCAGCAGTCGCACAGGTGTTCTTACGAGACATTGTTAGGCTTCATGGTGTCCCACGCAAGATTATTTCTGATAGGGATTCTCTCTTTACATCTTCCTTTTGGAAGGCATTACAGGCAGCATTGGGCACCAAGCTCAACTTCAGCACAGCCTATCATCCAGAGATAGATGGACAGACAGAGTGGGTTAACCAGGTGTTAGAGGATATGCTCCGCATGTATGTCATGGATCATCAGACCCGATGGGAGGAGTACCTACATTTAGTAGAATTTGCCTATAATAATGGGCATCACACTTCTTTGGGGATGCCACCTTTTCAAGCTTTGTACGGCAAACCATGCAGGATGCCTTTGAGTTGGGACCATATTGAGGATAGGGTGGCCATAGGCCCTGAGATGGTCCGTGATATGGAGCAGCAGGTAATTTTGATTAGACAGCGCCAGAGAGAGGCACAAGATAGGCAGAAGAAATATGCAGATGCAAAGAGGATAGACCGGAGTTACATGGTTGGGGACAGAGTTTTCCTGAGAGTGCGACCGCATAAGAGTCCAATCCACTATGGAAAGGGTTCTAAGCTCGCACCTCGCTTTGTCGGACCCTTCGAGATCCTTGAGAGGATAGGACCAGTTGCTTATCGCCTAGCTTTGCCACCTAGCCTGTCACGCATCCACGATGTATTTCATGTTTTAGTTTTGAGAAAGTATATCTATGATGAGTTTCATATTTTAGATTGGGATGCTTCATGGGAGGATGTAGCACGTATGAGATCACAATACCCTCATCTTTTTGATGAACTCTAGGAGGATGTTCATGCCTAGAGGGGGAGGGTGTGAGGCCCTACCCCGACCCATCCTATCTCTTCAGTTATTTTCATTTTGGAACTATTTTGGATGCTAGTTTTGACACATTATGGATAGAGAACTTTACATGGTCCCACGATTTTGGTAACATGGATATATATGGATGCTTCATTTCTATGCCTTGTGGATTATAGAATATTATATGATTCTAGATTAGGGTAATATTGTGATGATGCAGGTTATTATCTGAATTTCAGGATTTGTTATAATGTTAGAAAAATGTTCGCATATCTTATAGATGGATCAAATTTTGAGTATTATGATGAAATTGCTTTGATTTGTGACAAATCGTATTTTATAATGTCAAGTCCTTGCAGAATGAATGTATTGTATTATGATTTTGTGTTATATATTATATGAGGCTATTTGGGAAATACTAATGTTTAAATTGAGATGTGCAGGAAATTATCCATGTGACCATGGAAATATTAGGGAGAATCAAGCCTAGGCCTATGTGCATTAGTAAAACCAGGGGTTGTCTATTTGGAGAGACAACACCCCGTATATATTGTATTTTATTCGTAAATGTAAAATGTCGCATGAGTGTAAATTATAATTATTGAATTGTTTAAATTGTTTTAGGGACAATTGCCATGTATGTAATTGTGATGTGGAATTATGTTGAAGTGTCACTTGACACCTATGTAGTATGTTGTGTTGGCAAATTGTCTTGTCACCTTTTTGGAAAGTTTTATTTTTGTTAATTGTTATATCTCCTAATTATCCTTGAAGGAACCAAGAAATCTAGGTTAGTGAGCCACAAGGAAGGTCAACTCAGAGTTGACCCGTAGGTTAACTTCAGGTGGACTTTCTGAAGGTCAAATCAACTCCTAGAGTCAATTTTAGAGTTTTTCTATTAGGCCTCATGGGGTACCTATGGGTGAAAGCCAAAATTGGCCATGTGTCTTTCCCTTAGGACTTGTTTAACCACCCAAAAAAGTGGTTTTCCCAAGATGGATGAATTCCATCTATAGGAGTGCCATCCTTGGTAGGATAACCTTCTTGGAGATAGTAATCCCTCTTCCCCATTTCATTTCCCTTCTCTAGACACCTAGGTTAGGGAGTGTGTAAGACCTAGGGAAGACCAACCCAATGGGGGATCTCTCACTCTATCCAAGAGGTTGGAAGGAGTGAGAGAGGCCTTCTTAGGCTAAGAATTGAAGCTTAGTGAGCTAATCACCCACTCTCCATCCTTGGAGATTTTTGGAAAAACTTGGGAGAAAAAAAGAAACCAGTTTTAGGAATAGAGGAATTTGGGGGCCAAAGAATTGCAGAAAGTTGTGTGGATTGGGTAGCTCATCTCCAACTAAATTTAGCATACCTATTGGTAGGATAAGGTTGGTTTTTATCTCCTCTTGTTTATGTTGTTTATGTTAGTTATGTTGTTTTGTTGAAGGAAAGAAATGCTTGTAAAGAAAGTGTTTATTTAAATTGTTGTTGAAGAAAATAATGTGTAGTTTCATTCTATGTTTGTTTTTTGTTTGTGTTCTTGTTAATTTGGGAGTGTCCAAGATCTCTTACTCTTGGGAGAGTAGGATGATCTTGGGGTGGAAGAAGCATGACAGCCTTGGGTGAGAGGCTCTCCTTAAGGAGAGTGATCTCAAGGGTGTCCTTTGTGACCCTTGCTGCATAGCCTTGTGTATGCATTTGGGGGTCATAAGGGGAGAGAAATGGCCTTGAGCCTTTGGGGGGGCATAAGGTGTGTGGGATGAATTCTGTTGAGTATTTTGTGTTGCCATGAGGTGGCTTGTGTTATATTTTGGCTGCAGTCTCCCCAATGGTACTTGGTCCACTTCCACCCGTAGATTGATCACCACAAATGTGGTGATATTGTAGCTTGGGATGGGAAAGTGTATGTTTGTGTGTTTGCCTTATTGTTGTGTTGTATTGCTTGGTTGTAACCCCGTCTAGGTCTTGATTCTACTAGCTCAGGGGTGGCTTCTGGTAAGCCTAGGCTGGGAGGTGAGCATCCCATGGTCACAGTCCTAAATTTTACCTGCAGGTGGCTTGGGAAAAAAGACTA